>NC_133658.1:106994112-107294112 GCF_037893015.1 Macrotis lagotis | reverse complement strand
AGCCGCAGCACAAACAGTCAGACACCTGGTCACTGGCAGAGGGGGCAGTTTCCAGACATCTTGGCCCAGGAATCCAGAGGAACATCTGGAAAGGGTGGTGAGAGAAATCTGCAGCACAAGAGTGGAGTGCCATCCTGCAGCAGGAATCAGCGGAGCCACCCAGCACTTCCAAAGTGCAGACTACAGACAGTAAGAGGGTCAGGGGAGACTGCTCTCACTGGAGCAGAACTCTACTGTTTGCCAACACTCCGACCCAGGTTGCAGTTTGGGCCCCCATACCACCATAGCTGAGCAGGGACCCCCCTCAAAGTTCCAGGGTAAAGGGGAGGGCCTTTGGTCATCCACATAACAAAACATAGGCAAGAGAGTAGTCAGAGCCCCTCATAAGAACTTGGAGGAATTAAGGTCCCAGTGGAATGTCTCCAAAACCCCCTAAAGCCTTGGAAATGAGGTTAATGAGTCATAGATTGAGAAAATGAACAAATAACAGAAAAAGAAGACTCTAACCAGAGAAAATTACTTTGGTTTCATGAAGGATTAAAATACTTACTCAGATGACAGCAAACTTGAAGCTTCTGTATCTCTCTCCAAAGAGAAATAGAAACTAGGCTCAGGCTATGGATGAGTTCAAAAAAAGACTTTGAAAAGCAATTAAGGGAGGCAGAAGAACATTGGGAGGAGAAATGAGAGCAGATAAATCATGAAAACCATTTCAACAGCTTGGTGAAAGAAATCCAAAAAAATTAGTGAAGAAGATACTATATTGAAAATCAGTTTAGGCAAAATGAAAAAAAAAAAAAAACAACACAAAAGGCAAATGAGAAGAATGCCTTAAAGGGCAGAATTGGCCAGCTGGAAAAGGAGATAATAAAGCTCTCTGAAGAAAATAACTCCTTCAAATGCAGAATGGAACTAAAGAAAGCCAATAACTTTGTGAGAAATCAGGAAGAAATAAACCTATACAAAGAAATAAAGATTAGAAAAACTTGTGGAATATCTATTGGAAAAACAATTGACTTTGAAAACAGATTGAAAGAGATAATTTAGAAATTATTAGGCTACCTGAAAGTCACGGCCCAGAAAAGAGCCTAGACTTCATTTTTCAAGAAATAATACAGCAAAATTGTCCTGAGATCCTAGAAGTAAAGGCAAAATAGAAATGGTAGGGATTCACCAATCACCTCCTGAAAGAGATCCTAAAAGAAAAACTTCTAGCAATATTATAGCTAAATTCCAAAACTCTCCAATAAAAGAAAAAAAATACTAAAAGTTGCCAGAAGCAAGCATTTCAACTACTGTGGCTCTATAGTTAGGATTGCACAGATTTGGCAGCATCTACATTAACAGCTCATAGGGCTTGGAATATGATATTCTGGAAGGCAAAGGAGCTTGGTTTACAACTGAGAATCAACTACCCAGCAAAACTGAACATCCTCTTTCAGGGGAAAAGATGGACTTTCAATGAAACAGGGGACTTCCAAACTTTCCTATTGAAACAACTAGACTTTAACAGAAAGTTTAATCTACAAGTACAGGAAATCAGTTGAAGCATAGAGCGAGAGGACAAGAAGAACTAATTACAAGGAACTTAATCATGTTTAACTGTTTGTATTCCTTCATAGAAAGAAGGTACTGATAACTCATATGAACTTTCTCATTTATAAGAACTGTTAGAATGAGCCTATATAGACAAGGCACAGGAAGGAGCTGAATATAATGGTATAATATAGTAAAAAGATGGAGTCAATGGATGATAAAGAAAAGCACAGGGAGGAAGAGAAGGGAGAGGAAGAAGGCCTTAAGATATTCCGCAAAAGAGGCAAGAAGAAGCAATGGAGTAGAATGGGGAAGGCCGGGGGATGAATGAGCCTTCATTCTCATCAGAAATGGCTCAGAGAGGAAATAACAAACACACTTAATAGGGTGAAGAAATCTATCTTATCCTAGGGAAAAATGAGAGGAAAGGAATGGGATAAGGGGGAATGGGGGGAGGGAAGGGGGGATAGGTGATAGAAGAGAGGTAAGATCAAGGGAGAGGGTACTCAGATACAACACACTCCTGAACAGGGACAGGATGAAAGGAGAAAGAGAGAGAAAGAGAGAGAGAGAGAGAGAGAGAGAGAGAGAGAGAGAGAGAGAGAGAGAGAGAGAGAATAAATGAGAGTGGGGAGGACTAGCATGGAGGGAAATACAGGTAGTAATAATAACTGTGGAAAAATATTGAAGTGATTTCTCTGGTGGACTTATGATAAAGAAGGCAACTCATCCTAGAGACAGAGCTGTTAGAATCACAACACAGAGTGAAATACACTTTTTTTCTTTCTCACTATTCTTGAGGTTTTTCATCTTTCGGGGGGGAGGGGGGTTTATGTTTACCCACATAACAAGATTATTGTAATAATATAAAATAAATGAATCAAAAAAAAGAATGTTACAATTGTCTTTATATGTAATTGAAAACATGAAATGCCGTTAAAGAAAGTAAAATTGACCAATTGGATAAAGAAATCATCTCATTTAAAAGTAAAATTAACTAATTGCAAAAGGAAAACAAAATAAAAACTAACTGAAGAAAATAAAACCCTAAAAATTAGAATTAGACAAATAGAAATTAATGATTCTATGAGATACCAAGATTTTATCCCCTAAAACCAAAAGGTTGAAAAATTAGATGTAAAGTATCTCTTAGGAAAAATGACTGATCTGGAAAATATATCCAGGAAAGATCATTTATGAATTATTGGTCTACTTGAAAGCCTTGATAAAAAAAAAAGCCTGAAAAATATCTTTCACAAAATTATCATGGAAAAGTGCCCCAATATCCTAGAAGAAGACAAAACAGTCCTTGAAAGAATCCACAGATCACCTTCATAAAGACATCCCAGAATAAAAACTCTATGGAATATTGTAGTCAAATTTCAGAATTCTCAGCTAAAGAATAAAATACTGCAAGCCATCTAAAAGAACAATTTAAATTCCAAGAAATCATAGTGGGTATTAAACAGGACTTATAACCTTCAACATTAAAGGATTTAAGGACCTGGAGTATGAGATTTCAGAAGGCAATTGACTACTTAGATTCAACCAAAAATCAACTACTCTGCAAAATTCAGCATTTTTTTCACGAGAAATGATGTATTTTCAATGAAATAGAGGAATTTCAAAATTAATCTGATAAATAAGACCATCATTGAACAGAAAATGTCATCTTCAAATAAAAAACTCAAACAATGCATAAAAAGTAAGCAGCAAGGGGAAAACCTTAGTAAATAATATTAAACTATACATCCCTATACAGGAAGACAATACTCATAACTCTTAAGAAAAAGAAATTGAAGGAATTAGAATAGGCAATGAGGAAACTAAACTTTCACTCTCTGTAGATAGTATGATGGCATAAATTGAGAACCCTAGAAAATGAACTAATAAATCTACATGAAATAACTAACAATTTTAACAAAGTAGAAAGATTTAAAATTAACCCATATATATATCAACATTTCTATATATGATCAATAAAGTCCAAGGACAAGAAATAGAAATTTCACTTAAAGTAATTGTAAACATAAAATTATAAGACAAATCAAGAAATTATAGGAACACAATTACAAAATACTATTCATACAAATAAGATCAGATCTAAACAACTGGAAAAATGTCAATTATCCTTGGGTAGGCTGAGTTAATATAATAAGAATGACAATTATATCCAAATTAAATTATTTATTTTGTGCCATACCAATCAAACTACCATAAAAATATTTTACTGAGCTAGGAAAAAATAGAAACAAAATTCATCTGTAGCAGCAAAGTATCAAAAATATCAAGACAATTAATGAAAAATAATGCATGAGAAGTTGACCAGATCTAAAATTATTATAAAGTAGTAGTCATCAAAATCATCTTGTACTAGTTAAGAAAAAAGAGAAGTAGATTGATGGATTAGATTTGGTACAAAAGAAACGGCCACAAAAGACTGGTAATCTACTGTTTGATAAGTGCAAAGACAGAAATTTTTGGAGTAAGAATTCACTATATTGTTAGTTAAACAAGAAAAATTTATGACAAAAATTAGGTATGGACCCAAATCTTACACCCTGTGTCAAAATAAGATCTAGATGATTATGGATTTAGACATAAACGGTGATACCATAGACTAATTAAAACAACAAGAAATATACCATCTGTCAGATATATGGAGAAGAAAGAATTTATGACTAAACAAAAATAGAGAACATTTTGAATTGCAAAATGAATAATTTTGAGTATATTAAATTAAATAGTTTTTGCACAAATAAAAACAAAGGCAGTCATGATTAGAAAAAATACAGAAAGCTAAAAACAATTTTCACACCTAATGTTTCTGATAAAGGAATCATTTTTTAAAATATATAGAGAAATATATCAAATTTATAAATTTACAAGTCTTTCCTCTATTGATAAATAAAAGAATATGAACAGGTAGTTTGCAGATGAAGAAATAAAAGCTGTTAATAGTCATATGAAAAAATACTCCAAATCATTATTTAGTAAAACTGCAAATTAAAAAAAATATGAGTTACTACCTCAAACATCAGATTGGCTAAGATGACAAAAAAAGAAAAATGATCAGTGTTATTAATGGAGCTGTGAACTGATCCAGTCATTATGCAGCACAATTTCTAACTCTTCCAAAAGAATGCATACCCTTTGATACCGCATTACCACTAATAGAGCTATACTCCAAAGAGATCATTAAAAAAAGGAAAATTCTCATATTTTCAAAAATGTTTATGGCACCTCTTTTTTTGTAGTGGTAAAGAATTGGAAATTGAGGGGATGTCATCAGTTGGGGAATGGTTGAACAAGTTATGGTATATGAATGTTATGAGTGGTCAGACTTTAGAGAAGTATGGAAGTAGTACTTGCTTGAACTGATGCTGAGTGAAGTGAGCACAACCAAGTGAAGATTGTACTGATTAACAAGAGCAAAGTGAGATGATCAAATATAATGGATGCAATTCCTCTCAGCATTTCAGTGATCAAGGACAATCTTGAAAAACCAGTGAGTTCATCCCATTCATTTTCACAGTTATGATTATTAACTGTGCATTACTCTCCAATCAGTTTTCTTTTTGTTAATGTTAGAGAAAGTGCATTAGCACATCTTTAAAAAATTATTTATTTTCATCCTTATGCACATTTATAATTTTTAAGTTACTAAATTTTCTTCCACCTTCCCTTCCCACTCCCCTCACAGCAGTGAACAGACAGATTAGCATTGTACATATATATATTTTTTTATTATTTTAAACTTTTTAAAGTTTTTTTTGCAGGGCAAATGGGGTTTAGTGGCTTGCCCAAGGCCACACAGCTAGGTAATTATTAAGTGTCTGAGGCTGGATTTGAACTCAGGTTCCCCTGACTCCAGGGCCGGTACTCTATCCACTGCAACACCTAGCGGCCCTGTACATATATATTTTTGATAAACATGTTTCCAGATTTGTTGTTTTCAGTATAAGGAATTAGGATTAAATAAAGAGATACATAAGCGAAAATTTGTATAAAGTGTTCAGCAGATTCTGAAGGGTTGTTTTATTGTGTGTCTTTGTGTGTGTGTGTGTGTTTTCTTTCATTTTGTTTTTCTTCCTTTGGGTGGGGATAACATTGTCCATAGTGGGTCTAATACAGTTGTCTTAGCTCTCTGAACTACTGAGAGGAGCTGCTTCCATCAAGATTGTTCATCTCACAATATTGTTGTTAATGTGTAAAATGTTCACTTGATTCTATTCTCTTTGCTCAGCATCAAATTCCATAAATCATTCCATACTTCTCTAGAATCCAACCATTTCTGGTTTCTTATAGATAAATATTATTCCATAGTATCCATGTACCATAACTTGTTTAGCCTTTCCCCAAATGATGTACATTCCCTCAATTTCCAACTTTTTTTGTCATGACAAAAATAGCTGCTATGCATATTTTGGAACACATTAGACTTTTCACTGTTTTATAATTTCTTCTGAATATAGACCTAGATTTGGAATCACTGGGTCAAGGGAATGAACAATTTTATTGCTCTTTGGGCATAGTTCCATATTGTTCTCCAGAAAGTTTGTATACATTCACAATTCCACCAGTAACAGATCAATAACCTAATCCTCCTATAAACTCATTTCTCCTTTTTCTCATCTTGGCCAATCTGATAGGTATAAGGTGATATCTTGTTGTTTTAATTTGCATTTCTCTAATCAATAAGAATTTGGAACATTTTTAGATGGTTATATAATAGTTTAAATTTCTCCATTTGCAAACTGTCTACTCATATCCCTTGACCATTTATCAATTGGGGAATGACTTGTAATTTCATAAATTTGATGCAATTCTCTATATATTTTAGAAATGAATCTTTTATCAGAACTCCTAGTTGTGAAGATTGTTTCCCAGCTTTCTGCTTTCCTTCTAATGTTGGCAACATTGATTTTATAAGTGCAAAACTTTTTTAAATTAGTATAGTCAAAGTCATTCATTTTGCATTTTATAATGTGCTCTAATTCTTCTTTGGTTGTAAATTTATCCCCTTTCCATAGATCTGATAGATAGAGTATTCCTTGATCTATTAATTTATCTATGATGTTGCTTTTTATGTCTAAATCCTGTACCCATTTTGACCTTATTTTATTTAGTATAGGGTGTGAGGTGTGGATCTATGCCAAGTTTTTGTCATACTATTTTCCAGTTTTCCCAACTGTTTTATTCAAATAGTGAGTTTTTATCCCAGAAGCTGATGTCTTTGGATTTGTCAAATAGTACATTGCCATCATCATTTACTGTGGCTTTGAACCTTTCCTAATCCAATCATCCATTGCTTTATTTCTTAGCCAGTACCAGGCAGTTTTCATGACTGCCACTTTATAGCATACTTTTACATCTTCCTTTATGTTTTTAATCAGTTCCCTTGCTATTCTTGACCTTTTTTTTACTCCAGATGAATTTTGTAGCTGTTACTTTTTTCTAACTAGGTAAAATAGTTAATTAATAGTTTGATTGGTATGGCACTGAATAAGTAATTTAATTTGGTTAGAATTATCATTTTTATTACATTAGCTCAACCTAGCCATAACTAAATGATTATTATTTAGATCTGACTTTTTTTTGGATGAGAAGCATACAGTTTCTGGGTTTGTCTTGGGAAGTAGCTACCCAAGTACTTAATTTTGTCTATAGTTGTTTTAAATGAAATTTCCTTTTCTATCCCTTACTCTTGGACTTTGTTTTTCATATATATAGAAATTCTGATTATTTATGTGGGTTTATTTTATATCCTGCTTCTTTGCTGAATTTGTTATTTATTTCAAGGTGTTTTTAAAGGTAATTTTCTTCAGTTCTTTAAGTATACCATCATATCATCTTCAAAGAACGAAAGTTTTGGTTCCTCTTTGCCAATTCTAATTCCTTCAATTTCTTTTTCTTCTCATTGCTACAACTAGCATTTCAAATACTATTTTGAATGGTAATAGTGATAATTGGCATCTCTGTTTCACCCCTGATTTTTTTGGAAGTGCTCTTAATTTGTTCCCTTTGTATATAATATTTGTTGATTGTTTTAATTAGATAGATACTAATTATTATTTTAAGCAAAACTCCATTTTTTCCTAAACTTTCTTGTGTTTTCTTTAGGGTAGGTGTTGTATTTTATCAAAATTTTCCAATATCTATTGAGATAATCATATGATTTCAGTTAGTTTTTCTACTGATATAATTAATTATTATTTTGTATGTTTTCCTAAAGTTAAACCACCCCTGCCTACCTGGCATAAATGCTACCGGATCATGATGTATTATCCTAGTAATAGCATGCTGTAGTTTCATTACTAAAACTTTATTAAGATTTTTGCATCAATATTCTTTAGGGATTTTGAGAACTAAAATTTCAATTCTTTTGATTCTTCCTGTTTAGATATCAACACTATGTTGGTGTCATAAAAAGAGTTTGATGGAAATCCTTCCTCCTATTTTTTAAAATAGTTTATGTAGAATAGGAATTAATTGCTCCTTACACATTTGATAGAATTCATTTGTAAATACATCTAGACCTGGAGACTTTTTCTTAGGGAGTTTATTGGTGATTTCTTCAATTTCTTTTTCTGAAATGGAGTTATTGAAGTAATTTTTTTATCTACTTCTGTTAATCTGGGTAGTTTGTACTTTTTGTACATATTCATACATTTCACTGAGTTATTCAATTTATTGGCCTACAGTTCAGCAAAGTAGCTCCAAATTATTTCTTCAATTTCTTCCTCATTGGTAGTAAGTTCACCCTTTTCATTTTTTTGATACTGGTAATTTGGTTATCTCCTTTCTTTTTAATCAGATTAACTATAGGTTTGTCTATTTTAATGGTTTTTTTTTCATGAAACTAACTTAGTTTTGTTTATGGGATCAATATTTATCTTGCTTTCAATTTTATTAATCTCTCTCTCTCTTGATTTTCAGAATTTCAAACCTGGTATTTAATTGGGGATTATTAATTTGTTCTTTTTCTAGCTTTTTTAGTTGCATATTCTATTCATTGATCTCCTCTTTCTCTATTTTATTCCTGTAGCCATTTAGAGATATGTAGTATCCCCTCAAAATTGCCTTTGCTGCATCCCATAAATTTTGGTATGTTGTTCATTTTTGTCATTTTCTTGCATATAAGTATTTATTAATTCTATTATATGCCATTTGATCCACCCATTATTTAAGATAATGTTATTAAATTTCAAATTAGTTCATGGTTTATCTTTCCATGACCCTTTATTAAATATAATTCTATTGCATCATGGTCTGAGAAGTATTCATTTATTATTTCTGCCTTTTTGCATTTGATTATAATAAGGATTTTGTGCCTGAGTATATGGTCACTTTTGGTATAGGTGCCATGTACTGCCAAGAAAAAGGTATATTCTTTTCCATTCCCATTAAGTTTTCTCCAGAGGTATACGATATCTAAGTTTTCTAATACTTCATTCAACTTCTTAACTTCTTTCTGGTTTATTTTGATATTGGATTTATATAGTTCTGAGAGAGGGACATTGAAGTCTCTCATTATTAAAGATTTTGTTGTCAATTTTTTCTTTTAATTCACTCAGTTTTTATTCTAGGAATTTAGATGTTATACCACTAGGTCCATGCATGTTTAGTAATAATATAGCTTCATTACCAATAGTGCCCTTTAAGAAGATGCTTCTTCCTTATCCCTTTTAATAAGACTGATTTTGACTTTTGCTTAATCTGAGATTAGGATCACTACCCCTATTTTTTTTTTTTTACTTCAGCTGAGGAATAATATATTTTGCTCAAAACTTTTAACTTTAACCTGTGTGTATCTCTCTGCCTCAAATGTTTTTCTTGTAAACCACATATTTCAGGATTCTGGATTTTAATACATTCTGCTACCCGCTTCCATTTTATGGGACAGTTCCTCCCATTCGCATTTACAATTAAGATTACTAATCTTGAGTTTCCATTCATTTATATTTTTCTCTTTCCTTTTCTCCTATTCTTCCTCAACAAAATTTTACTAACTTTTCCCTTTGACTTTTCTTTCAAAAATTTAACTTTCATTTTATTTTCACTTATACCTTTTCCTTACCTTTTTTCAGTCCCTTTTCCCCTTATCTTTTCCTTTCCCAGTGCCCCCCCACTCCCTTTAGATTAGGATAGATTTTTAAACCCAAGAGGGAATGTATCTTATTCCCTCTCTAGGCTAAATCAATTCAACAGAATTTTCTCGGCATTCACATTCTCCCTTATTTCCCAATAAAATTATAAATCTCTGTGCATCTTCACTTGTTATTTATTGCACCAATACAATTAATTAGGTGTCATCAACTACAGTTTGATTATTTAATTTCTTAGTAAGATGCTATTGTTATCAAGATATCAACACAGATTGTTTGTTTTATTGCTTGATGAGCAGTATTGTCTCAAATTCAAATTACAATTATAATCCTTTTTACTTTAACACATTTTCAAGTTTCTTTCAAGTACACAAAATCTTCTTCATGAGCCAAAGTAACATCCAAAGCTATATCATTTCTTTAACTATTTGTGCCTCCCTCCCAGGCCTAATTTCTCTCTCATTTTATACCTCTCCCCTCCTCAGCCAGGGTTCTTAACACCTTGTTAAGTGAAACAAGGCCTATTTTTCTCTCCCACTTTACACCCCCCCCCCCCACTCAGGGTACTTAACAACTTCTTAAGTAAGTAGGGTTAAATCAAACCCTGATCTTATTAACTGCAAGAATCTTAATGATCTGTAAGTTACAGAGACAATGATTCAGTTCCTTACAGTTTAGGATGCTTAAAGGGCTCTAAGTACTGGGAAGCTCTGGTGGTCTCACCTGAGAACTTTACAAATGATTCTAAATTACAGAGACACTGACTTCTTTTATCTTTGGTAGGGAAAAGCTCTGGGAGCAAATTAGCTTCATGTAGCCATCTTGGCTCTGCCCCAGAATTCCTCGCCAACCTGTTTTCTTCTGTTGATCCTTCTCTCTCTTATTTATCCTGTCCATAATCTAAAGTCTGTTTTGCTTCTGACCTGCCTTTTTTATCTACCTTGATTTTCCCCCATATCTTTCTTTCCCCTTTCCTTTCCTTCATATATCTATATCTCTCTTTATCTCTCTACATATTTAGTATATCTCTATCTCTCTCTATATATATTTTACCAATTTTTAACCAATTTAGGTATGAATGGTATTTGTGTTGCTGCCCACTACAATTTTTGCCTTCACTATAAAAGCTCTTCCTTGTGAACCTCTTTTATGGGAGATAGTTTACCCCAATCTGTCTCTCCCTCCTCATTTCTTCCAGGGAATTCTCTTTTTCTCAGATTTGTAATTTTTTTGTATATTCTCAGTATAACTGACATTTCTACATAGACTTCTTTTAGTTACTTTAAAAATGATAAAAATTCTTGGAAGAAACATGTATCATTTCATATAAAAACAAATAGTTTAAATTTTTGAGTTACTTACAATTTCTCTTTCATGTTTTCCTTTTTATACTTCTCTTGGATTATATATTTAAAAGTAATTTTTTTTCATTGAACTCTATCTAGTCTTTTCATAAAAAATGGTTAAAGTCCATAGTTTCATTAAATTTCCATTTTATCTCTTGAAGATTTATACTTGCTTTTTCTGCTTTGATCACATATCTTTTACAATTTGGAATGTTATATTCCACACCTTCTGCTTCTTTGTGTGACAAATCTTATGTGAATCTAATTGCTTGAAAAGAATTTGCATGGTTTCTTACTGGGAATTCTGGAATTTAACTATAATATTCCTGCTAGTTTTAATTTTGTGACCTCTTTCAGGAGTTGATCAGTTAATTTTTTGACAGTTTTTATTTTATCCATTGGTTCTTGGATATAAGGACTTTTTTTGTACATTTTCTTGAAATATGAAGTCTAGGCTCTTTTCTGATTATGACTTTCAGGTAAACAATAACTCAAATGATTTCTACTTACTCTATTTTCCAGGTCAGTTATTTTTTTTTTTTCTATGAGATACTTCACATTTGTTTCTTCATCTATTTTTATTTTCCTTTATTGTTTCACATTGTCTTTTAGAATTATTATCTTTTACTTGATGAATTTTATTTTTAAGCCATTATTTTCTTCTGGGAGATTTTGTATCTTTTTCCATTTCAGCAATTTTGGTTTTAATATACTATTTCTTCAGTATTTTTGATGTCTTTTACAAAGTGGTTAATTGTCTTTTTTTTTGTAATTTTCTTTCTTATTTCTTTATCTATTTTTTCCTCTATCACTTAAAAAAAACAGTTCTTAGAGATGATGGAGAGAAGCCAGGAACCTGCTTGAGCTTCTCCATTTCCCTCTGAAACAACTTTAAATGATGTTTCTATACAGGCTGGAAGCCAGGAAGCCTACCACCTTTGTGTTACCAACCTCTACTGCATACCTCATAAATTTTCTTTGGCTAGAAATATGTCTCAACATTTTATTGGCTCTGCTATCTGATAATTCTATTTGAGGAATTTTGTTTCAGGAGAAATATTGGGACAATTAAACTGAATTGCTGCCTCTACTTTGTCATCTTTGCTCCCCAGTCATTTATTTATTAATCATTTGCTCAATTCCTTAATACAATAAGCAGAATTAATTGAGCACTTACTACTATGTACCATATGGTCTATTGGAAAAACAAAGAAAAAGACAATATTTCCCTTTTTTTAAAAACAGTTATCCAAGAGTCAGGAATATCAATAAACTAGAGGAGAATCATACCTGGTGTTCCCATTTGGTTTTAGGATTTCCCTCCATATAAACACATAATGCAAACTTATTCTTCTCCCATAATTTCCTTCCCTTATTTTTTAAAGAAAATTAGCCTGACTGTTTGCTGCTGATGGGAGATGGGTGGGAATGGAAGGCGAAAGGAAAATTGTAACTTAAAAATATTCATGTGCATATAGATGAAAATAAATAAGTAAATTTAATTAAGAGAATGAAGGTCAAAAAATAAAATAAAAACTGCTGGGTTTGGGGGGGACAGTTACATTCCACATTATTACAGTAAGATGAAAGCTATGTCGACAGAATGGCATTATTTTGTTTCCTTGGGTTTCGGTTCCAGAAATGACAATAAACTATCATTTAGATAGACATCTTATTATGATTTATGTAGACAAAACCCATTATAGTGATTCAAGTTCTTAATCATCAGGATAATAGAGCCTATTATGCTTCTTGAGCACCTTTAAAAAGTAACTAGAGTGTGGTAGCAATATGTTATTGCTATTTTTATCACAATTCTTATTTTTGAAGGGAAAATAAAGGAAGCGAGAGCTGTTAATTATGCAAATCACAAATGATCTTGGGGTATAAAATGGACCAGAGAAGCAATGCTGTTGTTAGCAATTTTAAGGTTTATAACTCTGAGAGCAAGGGAAGAACCTACTGGGAGAACAAGTCCAGGCTGCCAAAATCAAAGATTAAGGAGTGATTGGATTTCTTCCCTGTTTGAAAATTAATGCTCTAATCCAAGTCTCCAGCCTGCTCTTAAGGGAGCTTTTCATCTACTAGCTCTATCTAGGTTTCTTTAGCCTCAGTAATGGCTAGGATTCTTGTTAGAGACTCAAAGACATGAACATGTAGAATGTGATGTTAATTCTCTTGTCACTGAGTTAATGAAGGAGAAGATGCATATTTAAGAAAATGTCAGGTTTAATTTTTTTCCCTTTGGGAGAATGATCAATTTTCTCATTTTATTCAGAACCTCTTTATCTGTTGTCAGAGGAGCTGTACTCTGTCTACTCTTTTTTCTTTGTTTCCCTGAGTCTGTTTCTCTGTCTCGGTCTTTGTTTCTCTCTCTCTGTATTTTTTTTTCTGTCTCTACCACTCTCTTGGTTTCTCTTGTCTTTCTCTTCCTGCTCCCTTTTCATTCCTTTATTTGTTGAATTTGAATGCACCTTTTTTTCAGCAAACTATGAAACTTTTTAGTGAACTAAATGTCTTCTAATCAACTAAGATAGTTCTTTCTCCAGTTCTTTCCCATTTGTGCTTTTCTTACTCATATACAACCTTTACTTTGACTTTTGAAAATAAGATTTTCACCAGAAATTTCTTCACAAACCATGTTTGCTAGTCACTGTTTCTTCTTTGTCAAGTTTATCTCTAATGTCTCTTCATGTTCTCAGTGTCTCTACATATTCTTTTTTGCCCTGGAATGTCTGTACTTTGTTTCTGTGCTTAATGTTCAATATAATTTATCTCATAACACTCTATTTTTCCACCATATGGCAGAGTTAAAGGCTGCTATTCAAAAGTTAGTCTTCCTTGAATCCATCTTTAGATTTGACAGAATGAGTGTGTTTGAAAGTACTAGAAACCTAATTGACTGCCATGTTGTTCACAGAATTATAAGCTCCTGGTATTGAAAGAGATCTCAAGGTACCTAATATAATCTATAATCTTTGCCTGAGTAAGAATCCCTAATACAAAATATCTTAAAAGTGGTCTTCCAGTCTTTTCTTTAGGACCACCTTTGAAAAACCATTAATTTCATTTGCATAGGTCTAAATATCATTTGTTCCTTTTAAAATATATAGATTTACCTTTTTTGCTCCTTATTCTTCCCTTGTTGCAAAGTAGAAAAATTCTTTAGCCATTTTCACATAATACTTCCTCAAATATTAAAGAACAAAATACTTTTGTTCTTACAGTTTATTTTTTCTAAGTTAAGCATGCCTAGATTTTTTACCCAATTGGAATTTGGAATAATCTTGAAGTCTTTTTGCTACCCTGCTTGCCCTTCTTTGATCATTCTCCAGTTCATCTGAATCTGGCTTGTTGATATCTCTCTGACAATGTAGTATCATTAGTCTTGTTCTGATGGCCTGCTTCACTGCCTTTGCAGACCAGATGCAAATTAAAATTCATTATCCCCTAAAGACGCTCCAAGAATGTTATTATTTACAAATGGGATCTTTTTAAAGCAAATTCCTTTAGATGATATGTTTATAAAATTGCCTAATCCATGACCACCTTTTTGATTCTCCCTGTTCAATGTTATCTGTTCCATAAATCTTCATAGTAGCTATTAATCCCCTGAATGATGAGAAGGAAGGAATAATCTTTATATCTCATTGATTCCCTTTTAAACTTGCCATCCCCAAACATTTACTTCTTCAGAAAGACAACTTGATGTGAAGGAATGTTTAGTAGTAATTACATGACATCATTTAATCAATCACTCCTGTATCACATTGACAAATTAGTTTCAGGAACTAACCATTCACAAAGTAACAATCAAAAATTTGTTCTGGTTCATAATTATGTGATCCTCTTCCCTTCCCAAATACTCACCTACCCCAACTGGTTGTCATTAGCTTGAAGAAATAATGTCACTTAGTAGAAGGAAATACTAAGTTTTAGCTGGTTGGCCTGCTTATAAGACAGCAATTTTTCTGTCAAAGTCGAATGAAATTCAAAAGGGAGCAAGGGCTTGATATATAAAACTTTCTCAATTCACTTGGACCAACCCTCAATTCTTACGGGAATTTTAACAAAACTTACTAAGTCATTTTATATATACTTCTTCCAGGTAATATTGATGAAACAATATTCTGCTATGTATCTTGTGAAAATGCATTTTATATAGTAAAAATCAAGTAATTTGAAATAGCAGGATATATTTAAGTTTAATAAATGTTTAGTCTTGACAAATAAATTCATATTTGGATGTGGGACATTTCCTTAGAACTTAATCAAGTATGACAGACTGCTTATGAGCAACTCAGCTCTTTGATACATTTTTCAGTTTATAAGCTTGTCATCTACCTTGATGTATTAATTCTTCTATTTTGTGTAAGTGAAGGTTCCTGTTGGCATCCTGATATTGTGAGCCATTTAACACACAGAATATCTTTAGATCATTTAATATGTGCATGTTCTGAATGTAAATGAAGTTTCCATAGTAGTTGCTGGTATCATAATAAAAGACATGGTACCATTTCAATATTTTAGGCAAGAGGCCTAGGAAATAAGAGATCAGAATTCAAAAAAACTTTCAAATATTGTGTGACACTGTGTGATCATGGACGAGTCCTTTAACATGTTTAGTGAGGGAGACAATTCCTTAAAATTACGAACTATAGAGGAATAGGTGATCTACAACAAGGCAGTTCTCAATGGGAATCCCCTTCACAGATAAAATCACAGGTTCAGAACTGCCTTAAAAAAAGCCATGCATTCTAATAAAACATACATTTTATGCTTATAATCTCAGGTTTCAATCCTTTCAGTGAATTTGCTGATATCCAAATTGGATTACTGGAAAGATTGTTTTGTCTCTAGGGTCACAGTGATTTTTAGCCAGATGAATGACAGCTGAATTGGCATCTTGCAAGCCTTGTTTTAAATAATGTGTTCTCCCTACTCTGCAGCAGTCATAGCCAGTTTACAGTAATTATAGTTTGTGACTGAGGTCAGATTCAAGGGATGGATTTTACACCATAGTGTCTCTGAACTTGGTTCAAAGCACAATTGTATATAATGCTAAAATATAGTAATTACCCAAGGTTGGCTTTCTAAACAAACTCCTACTTTGGGAGTTGCTGAGTAATTGTAGATTAAGGGCAATTTTTTGGTTAGCCTTTAAACAGATTCACCAGAAATCAACCTTCTTTCTTTTTTCAGTCAAGAGTATTTTGTTTCTTTGTTTGCTTATTTGTTTTTATTTCCTATTGGAGATAGCATTTTCAAAGCAGTCTTAGGGGATTGTCATACTTCCCCTGGGGAGTGGACCCAAAGTCGTATATAAAGGATTTCCATTTTTCATTTTTAGGGCTGCCTCTTGGCTAAATTGTGAATGTGCCAGAGTTTGTCTTTGTCTCCCTTTGATTTCTTTTTTTTTTATTATTTAAGCTCCTCTCTTTATTTTCTCCAACTAATAATTTTTTATTATCAAAGCCATTTCCAAACATATCCCCTTACCAAATCCAACCATGTAACTAAGATAAATTTAGGCAAAATTCAACTGTATTTCAGTATTGTAATCTACATTCCTCATGCGAAAGTTTCGGGCTTTCTACCTTTCATTCTTCTTAATGAATTGTTTTTTCTTAGAATATATATTGTCATCTCATCTTTCCCTCTTAATATCCCTTATTTTACTTCATCATTTTGCTTCAGAGCCACCTTCTACACTCCTATCTTCATGAACCCTTTTTTGATCCCTTTATTCCTAGCCCTTCCTTCCCCAGTTATTGTACAGTTATCTTTTTTTTGGTTCATATATTTTCTTTTTTTCTTCTCATTTTGTATAAATTTTTTTACTCAATTAAAATATTCTTGTTTAAGAGTAAACAAAATACCCCCTCCCCCCAAATATAGACTTGCTTGAGTGATAAAGTAAAGGGGAAAGAGAGAAAAAACTAAAATTAAGAAAAAATAATAGTAATAATTATAGTTATAGCCAGGTGGCACAATGGACGAAGTACCAGTGCTGGAGCCAAGAGCACCCGAGCCCACATCCAGCTTGTAGACTCAACAATCACCAAGCCGTGTGACATGCAAGCTCCCTGATCCCCATTGCCCTGCTAAAACCAAAAGGAAGGGAAAATAAAGGCACAAAATAAAATAAAATAATAATAATAGTAGGGGTGGCTGGGTGGCAGACAGAGCATTGGCCCTAGAGCCAGGATCACCCGGGTCCAAATCTGGCCTCAGACAAACAATGATCACCCTGCTATGCATCTCCAGGCAGGCCACCCAGCCCCATTTGCCCTGCACCCTCCCCCAAATAGTAATAATAAAAAATGTGCTTCAGTCTTTGTTCCAACACCAACAACTCTATCGTGGGTGGATCACATTCTTTATGGTAAGTCCATCACAAAATTTACTTCCACATTTTTCCCACGTTGCCATTGCTGATTGCAACTCCCTCCTTTCTTATTTCTACTATATTTTCTCTCTTCTTTCACTCTGACTCTGCTGTAGGGTAGCTGAGTGGCACAGCAGACAGATCCCTGGTCCTGGGGCCAAGAGGCCCTGAGGCCCCATACCACCCCTTAGGCCTAGCATTCACCTTGCCCTATGGTCCTGGACAGGCCTTCCAATCCCAGCCCCTTGCAAGAAGTAAAAAAGAAAATGTGTTATATCTGACCACTCTCCCCCCATGGTCTATCCTCTCCTCCTTTATTCACATCCCCATTCCTTCCCCTTGTTCCCCTCTCCTTCTTATTCCAGATGTCTATACCCCATTGAGTATATATGCTGTTTCCTCTCCTAGCCACCTCTGATGAGAGCAATGGTTCCCTCATTCCCCCTTGCCTCCCCCCTTCCATATCATTGCAATAGCTCATTGTAATAAAGGAAAATCTTATTATATGAAATATCTTGACCTATTCCCCCTCTCCTTTTTCTTTCTCCCATTACATTTCCCTTTTTTTTCTATTAAGTCCATTTTTTTTACACCATATTTAATCTTCGAATTCAGCTTTCTCCTGAGCTTCAACTATAAAAGCTCCCTCTACCTGCTCTATTAACTGAGAAGGTTCATATGAGTATTATCAGTGCCATTTTTTCTATGCAGGAATACATGCAGTTCATTATCATTAAGTCCCTTATATTTTCCGCTTCTCCTCCACTCTCTATGCTTCACCCGAGTCCTGTATTTGAAGATCAAATCTTCTGTTTAGCTCTGGCCATTCCAAAGGAACACTTGAAATTCCCCTGGTTCATTGAAAGTCCATCTTTTTCCTGGGAAGAGGATATTCAGCCTTGCTGGGTAATTCATTCTTGGTTGCATTCTAAGCTCTTTTGCCTTGCGGTATATTATATTCCAAGCCCTTTGAGCTTCCAATGTAGTTGCTGCTAAGTCCTGTGTGATCCTGAGTGCAGCTCCATGATATTTGAACTGTGTCCTTCTGGCTGCTTGTAATATTTTCTCTTTGACTTGGGAGTTCTGGAACTTGGCTATAATATTTCTGGGGGTTGGTTTTTTGGGATCTCTTTCTTGGGGGGATCTGTGGATTCTTTCCATTTCTATTTTGTCCTCTGTTTCTAGAATATCAGGGCAATTTTCCTGTATTAATTCTTTGAAAATGATGTCAAGCCTCTTTTCCTGATCATGACTTTCAGGTATTCCAATAATTTTTAAATTATCTTTCCTAAGTCTGTTTTCCATATCAGTTGTTTTTTCAATGAGATATTTCACATTTTCTTCTAACTTTTCATTTTTTTTTTTTTGGTTTTGAAGTATTGATTCCTGATTTCTGGTAAATACCTTAATCTCCCTGAATTCTATTCTTTGTCTGAAGGATTTGTTCTCCTCAGAGAGTTTTCTTATCTCTTTTTCCATCTGGCCAATTTTGCTTTTTAAAGCATTCTTCTCCTCAATAACTTTTTGAACTGTTTTATCCATTTGACCTAAGCTGGTTTTTAGCATGCTATTTTCTTCAGCATTTTTTTGGATTTCCTTGACTAAGCTGCTGACTTCATTTTCATGTTTTTCCTGCATCTCTCTCATTTCTTTTCCCAGTTTTTCTTCTAAATCCCTCATTTGATTTTTCAGAACGCTGTCATAGCCTGAGCCCAATTTCTATTTTTCTTGGAGTCTTTAGGTGCAGGAGCTTGTGCTTCCTCATCTTCAGACTGAATATTTTGATCCTTATTGGGCTCATATGCAAAATATTTCTCTTGGCTCTGCCCCCTCCCTTTGCTTTTTTCAATTGCCTTTCTTTTCAACTGTCACAATCCTCATTCCCCTAAGTCAATATTGATATGTTATCATAGTGGTCATCATCATCATTATCATCATCTAGTTACCATTTCTAAAACAATTTGAGGTTTGCAAAACCCTTTAAATATATTATCCACTTGATAATTTTAACTGCCATGGATAGGATGTGAAATTCTTTTTTCACATTTTAGAGGTAAGGAGGTTGACTCCTTGTTGACTATTGACTGGCAATTGAATTATCTGCCTAGCATAATGTAATTGTGTTTAAAGTGGCATTTTAAAAAAATCCATTGGGGGCTCCCTAGCAAACTGCTGTGTAGTACCCCAGTTTGCAATTCTCTTCCTCTGCTTAAAGACCTCTATTTTTGCTGTATTGACTGTTTTTCATTAAAATTCAGGTTGATATTTTGGAGAATCCAGAAACATTTGATGACCCTACCTGACCAGCCCTTGTTTTGATATGGATGCTTTATCCTAGTAGGAATCTTATGTTCTCCACTCCACATTCAACTTAGTGGTTGGGCTTAGTCATTTTCAAGAAATTCAATCTTGAATAGATCTACCTTGTGGTTGAAACCCAGAGACTGTATCTATTGGAAAAGGTACCTGTGCAAGGGCTCCCTGCAGTCTATGTAGAAAGAGCTCCTTTGAGTCCTTCTGAAGGGCATTTACAACTAGATACATCTCTCACCTGAAGAGGGCTCCAACCCCCAATGGACTGCCCAGTAAATGGGGAAAAAAGAAGTAGATATAGTACAGAAGGGTTAGATTACTTTTCCAAGACACTGCCTAGGACTGAGTATCCTTGTTATACTTTCTCTTCCAGACTAAAGTGCCCAATCCAAGAAGCTTCAGCAAAATATTGCACCCTTGGCATTTCTTTGATCATCAAGAAATTTACAAAATTCTTCCTGACCAAGAGGAGGAAATAACAAACTCAGACTAAGAAGTGATTGAAGTTGCCCTGGTCTCTTTTGCAGGTCAATGAATTACTTGGATCTGACTAGACTTAATCCATTCCAGCCTATTATTATTTTCTAGATCTCTCAAATTCTCCCCTCCAGAGCTTCCCAGGCTTTCTTTTTGGACCTTTTTGCTTATGATGGTAGAACAACTTCCCTTGTAAAACTTGAGTTGTTTAGTCCCCTACCATCTAGTAATTCTTTCTACTTTAATATCTTCTTCTCAGTTCCCTTCTATAGTACTCCAAGCTGCAACTCGCTTCCCCTTATTAAAGGTCTCTAATTTGGTTGTATTAAGTGTCTTCATTAAAATTCAGCTTTCCAAGAATTAATTGTCTTAGGGTGCTGAGGATTCAGTTGTTGACAAAATGTCCTGATACAAAATATCCAAGACTTAAGGGCCTAAAGTCTTTCCCTGGGATTCAGACCATGGACCAGTCGTAGGAGTAACCATATACTAAGGAGCTGTGCTTATTGAATCATTGGATTCTCTTGGATTAATCTTTTTTTGTACTCTGAATATTCTTCCCCTGTTATGATTAAATAAAATATATTTTTATTAACAAAAGTAAAAAAAAATATTGGCAAGGTCTTTCTTTCCAATAATTTAGTATTTTTTTCAACAGTAGGCATTAAAAAATTTGGATGTTAAATCCTAGTCAATAGAGATAATTTTCTCATAGAGAAGCAAGGGTGAAATGACAAAGGAAATTGGAGTCAAATATTGATTGATTTTAACTGCACTGCTTATATGCACGCTAATACTGGAATAGTTCTTATAGGCTTGCCTGAGTTCTGGGAATTATTGGTATTCTGCACTCAGTCATATACATAAGAACCAACGGAAGCAGAGAAAGCCTCACTATTTTATAACAAACACAACATAGCAAGATGAGCTTATGTAGGAAACTGTTTGGTTGCACAATGTTTAGAACACTGAACTGGGAGCCAAGAAAGCATGAGTTCAAATTTGACTTCAAATTAACCTCTGTCTGCCTCGGTTTCTTCAGCAGTAAGTAATAGGGTTAATAATGATATCAATCTCCTAGGATTGTTGTGAGGTTAAAGTAAAATTACATGTGTGTGTATATATATATATATATATATATATATATATATACATATATATATATATATATACATATATATAATATTATATATATATGAAATTATTTGCAAACTTTAAACATGCAATCATTATTATTATTAGTTTCAACGTTAATGTAATGGTCATAGAAACAGTTGTAGTGATTTTGAATCAAGAAAATTATACTCTGTTTTAAAACAAAAAATAACTTCCCTCAACCTCAATCAGATGAATGAATCAGACTCATTTTCATGAGACCTTTTGTGTAAGGAAAATACTAATGATGCTTTTAAAAAAGAATCTGAAGGTTTTAATGGAGTATAAACCCAAGTTAGCAATCTGTATGTGATGTCTCAAAAAACTAAAGTAGTTTTTGCTAAAAAGTGGGAGACAAAGTTCCTACAAATAAGGTGGTCCTCCTATGGTACTTTGACCTCTCAGACAGATCTCATCTGGATTATTGTGTTCTTCTCCAGTAGTTTTGAGTACTACAATTTAATGAAGGGATTTTGATTACTTGGAGAATGTCTAACAAAGGGTAATCAGGGACTCTCTATCATGGAATGTGAGGATGTTATGAAGGACCAGAACTTGATTATCACAGAGAAGAAAAGATAAATGAGGACCATTCCCAAATTTCTGAAGAGCTGTTATGTGGAGGAGAGATTAGATTTATTTTCTTTGGGTATAAGAAGCATGAAAAACAAATTGCAAAGAGGTCAATTTAGACTTGGACTTGATAGGAAAAAACAACAACCAAAAATTCCATAAATAGAGTGATGTACTTGGAGAAGAGATGAATTTGCACTCATTGAATGTATTATCAAGCAGAAACTGAAGTGGGGATCCCTTCGTTGTACTGGTTTGAATAAATGTTTATTGACTTTCAATGGGTAGGTCAACCAACATTTATTAAGTGTTTACTAACTGCTAAGCACTAAATATATTAAAAAAAAATTAAAATGCAGCCTCTTATCTCCCGGAAATCATATTACTGGTGGGTTTTTGGGCTCACAATGAAGATAGAAGCATATTTTTTCTTTCTTTTCCTTTCATTTCCCTCCCCACCTGCCCCAGAATATGACTAATAAGGAATTTCTTTTAAATGACTTCATATTTGAAATGGGTTTTGTAATTCTTGCTTTCTCAATTGGTAAAGGAGAGAAGAGGAAGAAATAGACTTTGTAACTAATAATTTGAATTAAATTAAAAATCAAAATAAAAAAAAAAGCTTTGCACAACATTTGGAAAACCAAACATGGAAAACTTAGATTTCTAAAAATGTAATTATTTTCATCCATGTCTAGGGGAGTCTCTACCAGAGGTATTAAATAGCCTAGATTTTCCTTAAGTTTTGAAAGTAACCTTAGAAGCTATTTAACCCAATCTGATCACCTTTCATTTATGGAAATTAAGGCATAGAGACACTTTGACAATTGAATATGGACAAGAAATAAGAATTTATCTCATTCAAAGCTTTCATTTATGAAAATTAGTGTATATCTCAGTGTATAGTACCCATCCTTATTCACCAAAACTCACTTCAGCAGGCAAACTTTTCTAAGGTGTATTTGGATAACTGAGTGCAGTATACCCCTTTCGAATATGATAACCTTCATTTGCTAGGTTATGTACTTCATAGCTAATATTTTCCTTGGGTTAATTCTATTTTAAATAAAATGTCACAATTTTGGGAAAGCAATTAAAATAGAATTTAATCACTGAACATGTCAGTGTTCATTTTATTATCACCGTGTGCCAGATATATTTATGAAAATGACAACTATTAATTTATCTCAGGAAACATATTTGAGTTCAAGGACCAATTATGTTTAAGAAGGTCACTGCATACTCTAATTTGTAGTGACAGTTAATATATTTAAGTATGCCCTGCTTAGAAATTAGGAGTGAAACTTAAAAGTTTATATTAGCAGTTTCTGAAATTATATAACATATATTTAAAAGAAATATTTTCCAATTTGTTTCCTAAGTAATTACAAAACAGGGGAACATTTTAGTTTGGTAAATAAAAATTAAATAGAAATATTTTGGTACAATTTGTTGTCTTCCTTGGGCCAGAAGAAGGTTAAATGTGTGTCTATTATCCATAGTGAGTCTAATGCCCATAACTATAGGATAATTGTTTTAAGTAGAAACTTGTTTTTAAAAGAAGAAGCAATTAGTGAAATAATGCCACCTACTCCTCCCATCAACTCGAAGGGGGGATAAAATAATGGAATTCCCATTGACAATTCCCCTGCCTTTATTAAATAACCCTGATGATGACTTTCCTGTTGGATTTGGAAAACAAAATATTCCTCCACTTAACTAAACTAATTCTTCTAGAAACCACTTAAAGGATAGAGGACTACTCCAAAAGGGTGCAAACTCCTATATTCCCTTTTCATGAGAGGATTTCAAGTATAAGTTGATTATTGTGCATGTACACATATAATAGGAAATGTGTCTATGTGTATACACATATTTGCATGTGTAAATAAGTTTGTAAATATGTATATATCCATGTTCATATACCCATATGTAAATCAATATTATATTTGTTTTTAATACTTGTTCCAGTCTCACTTATCTTTCATACCCCACCTCTGGCCAGTTGTGTCAACAGAAGTGTAGCTACCTCTATTCTTAGGACTCTAGGGGCAACCCTATGAATGTATATCCTCATAAATGCTAGCTCATGAGCCACAATGGGTATGTTACTTGACCACCCCCATTTCCCCAACAAGTCGTTGGTAGACTCATTTCTTTAGCAAAGGCTTTTTTTCAAATGGTGTTATAATTATGGTAGTTACAAAGTTTTTCTCCAAACCAAGGATACTCTCATAAATATGCCTAGAATCTTTGTGTGTGGACAAGACTGTATATGAACTTAAAATGTAATAGCAGACACATGTTTTTGAAAGCTTTGTGAGCAAGGCAACTCACAACATTGGAACTAAAGAATTTGTAGGCAAGATGTAAGATTTACTACGAGGCTGTCTGCAGTTTTAATGGGCTGTCTCTTTTCCAGACACAGTGTCTCCTCTGCACTAACAGGTCATCTGAGCTTACTGTGTGGCTTTTTGGCTGGTTAGGCTAGTTTGTTCTGGGCTATACTGAGAAGGTCACTTGCTGACTGTGCTAGTTCTTCAATAGACTCTGTTGCTGTTGCTGTTTTACTGTGCTGGACAGGTTTGGGGCAGTGGCTGCTAGATGGGACTAGGAAGAACTACATAAAACTGGACAGTTACTGCCCAGTAAGACCAGGAAGGTCACTAGGTTGCTAGATTCTTCTCAGAGTGTGGAATCTCTTCTAGATGGGTTCATGATTTCCTGATATTGCTTTTCAATAGGAAACTTCAGTTTTTGTTTATCAATATAAAGTACTGGGGTGGTATGTTTTCTTATGCTGGAATCTTATCCTTTATTGAGGTAGAAGGCTTAGGATTTTCAACTAAGACAACTATTTTAGTTTAGTATCAGCAGAAGTTTACTTCCTTTGAAACTCTAAGGGTCTTCCTCTTCCCAAGTGATTCTTTTATGAAGTCAAAGCAGGTCATATTTTATTTCAGTTCTTACTTAGCTGTTAACTACTGAATGGATGTTGCCATAGACAAACTGACATTTGGGAAACACCTTAATTAAAAAATGCCAATGCCAAATATTCCATCCCTCAGATCTATGGAAAGGGAAGAAATTTATGACCAAGCAAGAAATAGAGTGGCAATATAAATCGCTAAATGGATGATTTCAACTATATTAAATTAAAAAGGTTTTGCACTAATGAAATCAATGCTGCCAAAATTAGAAGAAAAACAGAAAGCTGGGAAAGTTTTCTCAGCTAGAGCTATTGATAAAGTCTCATTTCTAAAATATTTAGAGAATTGCATCAAATTTATTAGGTTGCAAGTCATTCCCCAATTGATAAATGATCAAAGGATATGAACAGTTTTTAAATGAAGAAATAAATGCTATATATAATTATATATAAAATGCTCCAAAGCATTACTGTCTATGTAGAAAGAGCTCCTTTGAGTCCTTCTGAAGGGCATTTACAACTAGATACATCTCTCACCTGAAGAGGGCTCCAACCCCCAATGGACTGCCCAGTAAATGGGGAAAAAAGAAGTAGATATAGTACAGAAGGGTTAGATTACTTTTCCAAGACACTGCCTAGGACTGAGTATCCTTGTTATACTTTCTCTTCCAGACTAAAGTGCCCAATCCAAGAAGCTTCAGCAAAATATTGCACCCTTGGCATTTCTTTGATCATCAAGAAATTTACAAAATTCTTCCTGACCAAGAGGAGGAAATAACAAACTCAGACTAAGAAGTGATTGAAGTTGCCCTGGTCTCTTTTGCAGGTCAATGAATTACTTGGATCTGACTAGACTTAATCCATTCCAGCCTATTATTATTTTCTAGATCTCTCAAATTCTCCCCTCCAGAGCTTCCCAGGCTTTCTTTTTGGACTTTTTGCTTATGATGTAGAACAACTTCCCTTGTAAAACTTGAGTTGTTTAGTCCCTACCATCTAGTAATTCTTTCTACTTTAATATCTTCTTCTCAGTTCCCTTCTATAGTACTCCAAGCTGCAACTCGCTTCCCCTTATTAAAGGTCTCTAATTTGGTTGTATTAAGTGTCTTCATTAAAATTCAGCTTTCCAAGAATTAATTGTCTTAGGGTACTGAGGATTCAGTTGTTGACAAAATGTCCTGATACAAAATATCCAAGACTCAAGGGCCTAAAGTCTTTCCCTGGGATTCAGACCATGGACCAGTCGTAGGAGTAACCATATACTAAGGAGCTGTGCTTATTGAATCATTGGATTCTCTTGGATTAATCTTTTTTTGTACTCTGAATATTCTTCCCCTGTTATGATTAAATAAAATATATTTTTATTAACAAAAGTAAAAAAAAATATTGGCAAGGTCTTTCTTTCCAATAATTTAGTATTTTTTTCAACAGTAGGCATTAAAAAATTTGGATGTTAAATCCTAGTCAATAGAGATAATTTTCTCATAGAGAAGCAAGGTGAAATGACAAAGGAAATTGGAGTCAAATATTGATTGATTTTAACTGCACTGCTTATATGCACGCTAATACTGGAATAGTTCTTATAGGCTTGCCTGAGTTCTGGGAATTATTGGTATTCTGCACTCAGTCATATACATAAGAACCAACGGAAGCAGAAAAGCCTCACTATTTTATAACAAACACAACATAGCAAGATAGCTTATGTAGGAAACTGTTTGGTTGCACAATGTTTAGAACACTGAACTGGGAGCCAAGAAAGCATGAGTTCAAATTTGACTTCAAATTAACCTCTGTCTGCCTCGGTTTCTTCAGCAGTAAAATAGGGTTAATAATGATATCAATCTCCTAGGATTGTTGTGAGGTTAAAGTAAAATTACATGTGTGTGAATTAATAATATAATTATTATATATATATACAATATATATATATATATATATGAAATTATTTGCAAACTTTAAACATGCAATCATTATTATTATTAGTTTCAACGTTAATGTAATGGTCATAGAAACAGTTGTAGTGATTTTGAATCAAGAAAATTATACTCTGTTTAAAACAAAAAATAACTTCCTCACCTCAATCAGATGAATGAATCAGACTCATTTTCATGAGACCTTTTGTGTAAGGAAAATACTAATGATGCTTTTAAAAAAGAATCTGAAGGTTTTAATGGAGTATAAACCCAAGTTAGCAATCTGATGTGATGTCTCAAAAAACTAAAGTAGTTTTTGCTAAAAGTGGGAGACAAAGTTCCTACAAATAAGGTGGTCCTTCTATGGTACTTTGACCTCTCAGACAGATCTCATCTGGATTATTGTGTTCTTCTCCAGTAGTTTTGAGTACTACAATTTAATGAAGGATTTTGATTACTTGGAGAATGTCTAACAAAGGGTAATCAGGGACTCTCTATCATGGAATGTGAGGATGTTATGAAGGACCAGAACTTGATTATCACAGAGAAGAAAAGATAAATGAGGACCATTCCCAAATTTCTGAAGAGCTGTTATGTGGAGGAGAGATTAGATTTATTTTCTTTGGGTATAAGAAGCATGAAAAACAAATTGCAAAGAGGTCAATTTAGACTTGGACTTGATAGGAAAAAACAACAACCAAAAATTCCATAAATAGAGTGATGTACTTGGAGAAGAGATGAATTTGCACTCATTGAATGTATTATCAAGCAGAAACTGAAGTGGGGATCCCTTCGTGTACTGGTTTGAATAAATGTTTATTGACTTTCAATGGGTAGGTCAACCAACATTTATTAAGTGTTTACTAACTGCTAAGCACTAAATATATTAAAAAAAAACATTAAAATGCAGCCTCTTATCTCCCGGAAATCATATTACTGGTGGGTTTTTGGGCTCACAATGAAGATAGAAGCATATTTTTTCTTTCTTTTCCTTTCATTTCCCTCCCCACCTGCCCCAGAATATGACTAATAAGGAATTTCTTTTAAATGACTTCATATTTGAAATGGGTTTTGTAATTCTTGCTTTCTCAATTGGTAAAGGAGAGAAGAGGAAGAAATAGACTTTGTAACTAATAATTGAATTAAATTAAAAATCAAAATAAAAAAAAAAGCTTTGCACAACATTTGGAAAACCAAACATGGAAAACTTAGATTTCTAAAAATGTAATTATTTTCATCCATGTCTAGGGGAGTCTCTACCAGAGGTATTAAATAGCCTAGATTTTCCTTAAGTTTGAAAGTAACCTTAGAAGCTATTTAACCCAATCTGATTGCAACTCCCTCCTTTCTTATTTCTACTATATTTTCTCTCTTCTTTCACTCTGACTCTGCTGTGAGGGTAGCTGAGTGGCACAGCAGACAGATCCCTGGGTCCTGGAGGTCCAAGAGGCCCTGAGGCCCCATACCACCCCTTAGGCCTAGCATTCACCTTGCCCTATGGTCCTGGACAGGCCTTCCAATCCCAGCCCCTTGCAAGAAGTAAAAAAGAAAATGTGTTATATCTGACCCACTCTCCCCCCGCATGGTCCTATCCTCTCCTCCTTTATTCACAATCCCCATTCCTTCCCCTTGTTCCCCTCTCCTTCTTATTCCAGATGTCTATACCCCATTGAGGTATATATGCTGTTTTCCTCTCCTAGCCACCTCTGATGAGAGCAATGGTTCCCCTCATTCCCCCTTGCCTCCCCCCTTCCATATCATTGCAATAGCTCATTGTAATAAAGGAAAATCTTATTATATGAAATATCTTGACCTATTCCCCCTCTCCTTTTTCTTTCTCCCATTACATTTCCCTTTTTTTTTCTATTAACTCCATTTTTTTACACCATATTTAATCTTCGAATTCAGCTTTCTCTCTGAGCTTCAACTATAAAAGCTCCCTCTACCTGCTCTATTAACTGAGAACGGTTCATAATGAGTATTATCAGTGCCATTTTTTCTATGGCAGGAATACATGCAAGTTCGATTATCATTAAGTCCCTTATATTTTCCGCTTCTCCTCCACTCTCTATGCTTCACCCGAGTCCTGTATTTGAAGATCAAATCTTCTGTTTAGCTCTGGCCATTCCAAAGGAACACTTGAAATTCCCCTGGTTCATTGAAAGTCCATCTTTTTCCTGGGAAGAGGATATTCAGCCTTGCTGGGTAATTCATTCTTGGTTGCATTCTAAGCTCTTTTGCCTTGCGGTATATTATATTCCAAGCCCTTTGAGCTTCCAATGTAGTTGCTGCTAAGTCCTGTGTGATCCTGAGTGCAGCTCCATGATATTTGAACTGTGTCCTTCTGGCTGCTTGTAATATTTTTCTCTTTTGACTTGAGGGAGTTCTGGAACTTGGCTATAATATTTCTGGGGGTTGGTTTTTTGGGATCTCTTTCTTGGGGGGGATCTGTGGATTCTTTCCATTTCTATTTTGTCCTCTGTTTCTAGAATATCAGGGCAAATTTTCCTGTATTAATTCTTTGAAAATGATGTCAAGCCTCTTTTCCTGATCATGACTTTCAGGTATTCCAATAATTTTTAAATTATCTTTCTCCTAAGTCTGTTTTCCAGTAATCAGTTGTTTTTTCAATGAGATATTTCACATTTTCTTCTAACTTTTCATTTTTTTTTTGGTTTTGAAGTATTGATTCCTGATTTCTGGTAAATACCTTAATCTCCCTGAATTCTATTCTTTGTCTGAAGGATTTGTTCTCCTCAGAGAGTTTTCTTATCTCTTTTTTCCATCTGGCCAATTTTGCTTTTTAAAGCATTCTTCTCCTCAATAACTTTTTGAACTGTTTTATCCATTTGACCTAAGCTGGTTTTTAGGCATGCTATTTTCTTCAGCATTTTTTTGGATTTCCTTGACTAAGCTGCTGACTTCATTTTCATGTTTTTCCTGCATCTCTCTCATTTCTTTTCCCAGTTTTTCTTCTAAATCCCTCATTTGATTTTTCAAAGTCTTTTTTGAACTCTGTCATAGCCTGAGCCCAATTTCTATTTTTCTTGGAGTCTTTAGGTGCAGGAGCTTGTGCTTCCTCATCTTCAGACTGAATATTTTGATCCTTATTGGGCTCATATGCAAAATATTTCTCTTGGCTCCGCCCCCCTCCCTTTGCTTTTTTCAATTGCCTTTCTTTTTCAACTGTCACAATCCTCATTCCCCTAAGTCAATATTGATATGTTATCATAGTGGTCATCATCATCATTATCATCATCTAGTTACCATTTCTAAAACAATTTGAGGTTTGCAAAACCCTTTAAATATATTATCCACTTGATAATTTTAACTGCCATGGATAGGATGTGAAATTCTTTTTTCACATTTTAGAGGTAAGGAGGTTGACTCCTTGTTGACTATTGACTGGCAATTGAATTATCTGCCTAGCATAATGTAATTGTGTTTAAAGTGGCATTTTAAAAAAATCCATTGGGGGCTCCCTAGCAAACTGCTGTGTAGTACCCCGCAGTTTGCAATTCTCTTCCTCTGCTTAAAGACCTCTATTTTTGCTGTATTGACTGTTTTTCATTAAAATTCAGGTTGATATTTTGGAGGAAATCCAGAAACATTTTGATGACGCCTACCTGACCGAGCCCTTGTTTTGATATGGATGCTTTATCCTAGTAGGAATCTTATGTTCTCCACTCCACATTCAACTTAGTGGTTGGGCTTAGTCATTTTCAAGAAATTCAATCTTGAATAGATCTACCTTGTGGTTGAAACCCAGAGAGACTGTATCTATTGGAAAAGGGTACCCTGTGCAAGGGCTCCCTGCAAGTCTATGTAGAAAGAGCTCCTTTGAGTCCTTCTGAAGGGCATTTACAACTAGATACATCTCTCACCTGAAGAGGGCTCCAACCCCCAATGGAGGACTGCCCAGCTAAATGGGGGAAAAAAGAAGTAGATAATAGTACAGAAGGGTTAGATTACTTTTCCAAGACACTGCCTAGAGGACTGAGTATCCTTGTATATACTTTCTCTTCCAGACTAAAGTGCCCAATCCAAGAAGCTTCAGCAAAATATTGCACCCTTGGCATTTCTTTGATCATCAAGAAATTTACAAAATTCTTCCTGACCAAGAGGAGGAAATAACAAACTCAGACTAAGAAGTGATTGAAGTTGCCCTGGTCTCTTTTGCAGGTCAATGAATTTACTTGGATCTGACTAGACTTAATCCATTCCAGCCTCTTATTATTTTCTAGATCTCTCAAATTCTCCCCTCCAGAGCTTCCCAGGCTTTCTTTTTGGACTTTTTGCTTATGATGTAGAACAACTTCCCTTGTAAAACTTGAGTTGTTTAGTCCCACCATCTAGTAATTCTTTCTACTTTAATATCTTCTTCTCAGTTCCCTTCTATAGTACTCCAAGCTGCAACTCGCTTCCCCTTATTAAACGTCTCTAATTTGGTTGTATTAAGTGTCTTCATTAAAATTCAGCTTTCCAAGAATTAATTGTCTTAGGGTACTGAGGATTCAGTTGTTGACAAAATGTCCTGATACAAAATATCCAAGACTCAAGGGCCTAAAGTCTTTCCCTGGGATTCAGACCATGGACCAGTCGTAGGAGTAACCATATACTAAGGAGCTGTGCTTATTGAATCATTGGATTCTCTTGGATTAATCTTTTTTTGTACTCTGAATATTCTTCCCCTGTTATGATTAAATAAAATATATTTTTATTAACAAAAGTAAAAAAAAATATTGGCAAGGTCTTTCTGTCCAATAATTTAGTATTTTTTTCAACAGTAGGCATTAAAAAATTTGGATGTTAAATCCTAGTCAATAGAGATAATTTTCTCATAGAGAAGCAAGGTGAAATGACAAAGGAAATTGGAGTCAAATATTGATTGATTTTAACTGCACTGCTTATATGCACGCTAATACTGGAATAGTTCTTATAGGCTTGCCTGAGTTCTGGGAATTATTGGTATTCTGCACTCAGTCATATACATAAGAACCAACGGAAGCAGAAAAGCCTCACTATTTTATAACAAACACAACATAGCAAGATAGCTTATGTAGGAAACTGTTTGGTTGCACAATGTTTAGAACACTGAACTGGGAGCCAAGAAAGCATGAGTTCAAATTTGACTTCAAATTAACCTCTGTCTGCCTCGGTTTCTTCAGCAGTAAAATAGGGTTAATAATGATATCAATCTCCTAGGATTGTTGTGAGGTTAAAGTAAAATTACATGTGTGTGTATATATATATACATATATATATATATATATATGAAATTATTTGCAAACTTTAAACATGCAATCATTATTATTATTAGTTTCAACGTTAATGTAATGGTCATAGAAACAGTTGTAGTGATTTTGAATCAAGAAAATTATACTCTGTTTAAAACAAAAAATAACTTCCTCACCTCAATCAGATGAATGAATCAGACTCATTTTCATGAGACCTTTTGTGTAAGGAAAATACTAATGATGCTTTTAAAAAAGAATCTGAAGGTTTTAATGGAGTATAAACCCAAGTTAGCAATCTGATGTGATGTCTCAAAAAACTAAAGTAGTTTTTGCTAAAAGTGGGAGACAAAGTTCCTACAAATAAGGTGGTCCTTCTATGGTACTTTGACCTCTCAGACAGATCTCATCTGGATTATTGTGTTCTTCTCCAGTAGTTTTGAGTACTACAATTTAATGAAGGATTTTGATTACTTGGAGAATGTCTAACAAAGGGTAATCAGGACTCTCTATCATGGAATGTGAGGATGTTATGAAGGACCAGAACTTGATTATCACAGAGAAGAAAAGATAAATGAGGACCATTCCCAAATTTCTGAAGAGCTGTTATGTGGAGGAGAGATTAGATTTATTTTCTTTGGGTATAAGAAGCATGAAAAACAAATTGCAAAGAGGTCAATTTAGACTTGGACTTGATAGGAAGAAACAACAACCAAAAATTCCATAAATAGAGTGATGTACTTGGAGAAGAGATGAATTTGCACTCATTGAATGTATTATCAAGCAGAAACTGAAGTGGGGATCCCTTCGTGTACTGGTTTGAATAAATGTTTATTGACTTTCAATGGGTAGGTCAACCAACATTTATTAAGTGTTTACTAACTGCTAAGCACTAAATATATTAAAAAAAAACATTAAAATGCAGCCTCTTATCTCCCGGAAATCATATTACTGGTGGGTTTTTGGGCTCACAATGAAGATAGAAGCATATTTTTTCTTTCTTTTCCTTTCATTTCCCTCCCCACCTGCCCCAGAATATGACTAATAAGGAATTTCTTTTAAATGACTTCATATTTGAAATGGGTTTTGTAATTCTTGCTTTCTCAATTGGTAAAGGAGAGAAGAGGAAGAAATAGACTTTGTAACTAATAATTGAATTAAATTAAAAATAAAAATAAAAAAAAAAGCTTTGCACAACATTTGGAAAACCAAACATGGAAAACTTAGATTTCTAAAAATGTAATTATTTTCATCCATGTCTAGGGGAGTCTCTACCAGAGGTATTAAATAGCCTAGATTTTCCTTAAGTTTTGAAAGTAACCTTAGAAGCTATTTAACCCAATCTGATCACCTTTCATTTATGGAAATTAAGGCATAGAGACACTTTGACAATTGAATATGGACAAGAAATAAGAATTTATCTCATTCAAAGCTTCATTTATGAAAATTAGTGTATATCTCAGTGTATAGTACCCATCCTTATTCACCAAAACTCACTTCAGCAGGCAAACTTTTCTAAGGTGTATTTGGATAACTGAGTGCAATATACCCCTTTCGAATATGATAACCTTCATTTGCTAGTTATGTACTTCATAGCTAATATTTTCCTTGGGTTAATTCTATTTTAAATAAAATGTCACAATTTTGGGAAAGCAATTAAAATAGAATTTAATCACTGAACATGTCAGTGTTCATTTTATTATCACCTGTGCCAGATATATTTATGAAAATGACAACTATTAATTTATCTCAGGAAACATATTTGAGTTCAAGGACCAATTATGTTTAAGAAGGTCACTGCATACTCTAATTTGTAGTGACAGTTAATATATTTAAGTATGCCCTGCTTAGAAATTAGGAGTGAAACTTAAAAGTTTATATTAGCAGTTTCTGAAATTATATAACATATATTTAAAAGAAATATTTTCCAATTTGTTTCCTAAGTAATTACAAAACAGGGGAACATTTTAGTTTGGCAAATAAAAATTAAATAGAAATATTTTGGTACAATTTGTTGTCTTCCTTGGGCCAGAAGAAGGTTAAATGTGTGTCTATTATCCATAGTGAGTCTAATGCCATAACTATAGGATAATTGTTTTAAGTAGAAACTTGTTTTTAAAAGAAGAAGCAATTAGTGAAATAATGCCACCTACTCCTCCCATCAACTCGAAGGGGGGATAAAATAATGGAATTCCCATTGACAATTCCCCTGCCTTTATTAAATAACCCTGATGATGACTTTCCTGTTGGATTTGGAAAACAAAATATTCCTCCACTTAACTAAACTAATTCTTCTAGAAACCACTTAAAGGATAGAGGACTACTCCAAAAGGGTGCAAACTCCTATATTCCCTTTTCATGAGAGGATTTCAAGTATAAGTTGATTATTGTGCATGTACACATATAATAGGAAATGTGTCTATGTGTATACATATATTTGCATGTGTAAATAAGTTTGTAAATATGTATATATCCATGTTCATATACCCATATGTAAATCAATATTATATTTGTTTTTAATACTTGTTCCAGTCTCACTTATCTTTCATACCCCACCTCTGGCCCGTTGTGTCAACAGAAGTGTAGCTACCTCTATTCTTAGGACTCTAGGGGCAACCCTATGAATGTATATCCTCATAAATGCTAGCTCATGAGCCACAACGGGTATGTTACTTGACCACCCCCATTTCCCCAACAAGTCCTTGGTAGACTCATTTCTTTAGCAAAGGCTTTTTTTCAAATAGTGTTTAATTATAGTAGTTACAAAGTTTTTCTCCAAACCAAGGACACTCTCATAAATATGCCTAGAATTTTTGTGTGTGGACAAGACTGTATATGAACTTAAAATTTAATAGCAGACACATGTTTTTGAAAGCTTTGTGAGCAAGGCAACTCCCAACATTGGAACTAAAGAATTTGTAGGCAAGATGTAAGATTTACTACGAGACTGTCTGCAGTTTTAATGGGCTGTCTCTTTTCCAGACACAGTGTCTCCTCTGCACTGACAGGTCATCTGAGCTTACTGTGTGGCTTTTTGGCTGGATAGGCTAGTTTGTTCTGGGCTATACTGAGAAGGTCACTTGCTGACTGTGCTAGTTCTTCAATAGACTCTGTTGCTGTTGCTGTTTTACTGTGCTGGACAGGTTTGGGGCAGTGGCTGCTAGATGGGACTAGGAAGAACTACATAAAACTGGACAGTTACTGCCCAGTAAGACCAGGAAGGTCACTAGGTTGCTAGATTCTTCTCAGAGTGTGGAATCTCTTCTAGATGGGTTCATGATTTCCTGATATTGCTTTTCAATAGGAAACTTCAGTTTTTGTTTATCAATATAAAGTACTGGGTGGTATGTTTTCTTATGCTGGAATCTTATCCTTTATTGAGGTAGAAGGCTTAGGATTTTCAACTAAGACAACTATTTTAGTTTAGTATCAGCAGAAGTTTACTTCCTTTGAAACTCTAAGGGTCTTCCTCTTCCCAAGTGATTCTTTTATGAAGTCAAAGCAGGTCATATTTTATTTCAGTTCGTACTTAGCTGTTAACTACTGAATGGATGTTGCCATAGACAAACTGACATTTGGGAAACACCTTAATTAAAAAATGCCAATGCCAAATATTCCATCCCTCAGATCTATGGAAAGGGAAGAAATTTATGACCAAGCAAGAAATAGAGTGCAATATAAATCGCTAAATGGATGATTTCAACTATATTAAATTAAAAAGGTTTTGCACTAATGAAATCAATGCTGCCAAAATTAGAAGAAAAACAGAAAGCTGGGAAACAGTTTTCTCAGCTAGAGCTATTGATAAAGTCTCATTTCTAAAATATTTAGAGAATTGCATCAAATTTATTAGGTTGCAAGTCATTCCCCAATAGATAAATGATCAAAGGATATGAACAGTTTTTAAATGAAGAAATAAATGCTATATATAATTATATATAAAATGCTCCAAAGCATTACTGATTACAGAAAAGCAATTTAAACAACTATCAGATGTCACCTCACACCTATCAGATTGACTAAAATGATTCTTTGTTGGAGAGGCTGTGGTAGGATTGGGACATTAGTGCATTGTGGATGGAGTTTTGAACTGATTCAACCATTCTGGAGATCAATATGGAACTATGATCAAAGAACAATAAAATCAATCATTCCTTTTGATCCAAGATATTCAATACTAGGCCTCTATCCAGTAGAAATCATAAAAAATGGGAAAAGTCCCTCATATTCAAAAATATTCATAGCAGCTCTTTTTTTAGTGGCAAAGATTTGGAAATTGGGGGGATGACCATTAATTGGGGGAATGGTTGACCAAGTTATGAATGTTATGGAACACTACTGTACTAAAAGAAACCAATGGTCAGACTTTAGAGAAGCATGGAATGAATTACAGAAACTGATACAGAGTGAAGGGAGCAAAACCAAGAGAACAATGTACACATTAACAACAACATTGCAAGTTGATCAACCTTGATAGAAACAGCTACTCTCAGCAGTTCAGAGAGCTAGGAAATTGCTAGGAGACCAGCCATAGACAGTGCTAGACTCTTCTGGTGGAAGAAATACAAAACAAAACAAAATAAACAAACAACAACAAAACCTTCCAGAATTTGAATGAAAACTACATTCCCTTTTATAAAATTCCTCTTATATATTTCTTTCCTATCTCAGGGTTTTCTTTCTTTTTCTTTAATTCTAACTCCTCATACCAAAAATGACTAATCTGTAAACATGCTAAACACAAATAAGCATGTACAATATTCACCTGATTCTCTACCACTGAGGCAAAGAGGGTTGTGAAAGGAAGGTGGAAGGAAGTTATACAACTTAAAAGCAAGCATATGCATGTGGATGAATGTTGAAAAAACTTTCATGACATGTATTTGAAAAAATAAAACAAAATATCAATTTAAAAAATACCATTGTTTTCTATTGCATCCTGGGCCATTTGCAGTCATCTTAACCTTTGTCTTATCATTGGACTTAGATGATTCTGGTAGACAGTGGGACTGATGACTGCACAACTCTGTAAATCTAATTCATTTACAAGTTACAAGTTACATAATTCTTCTGATATCATTGGTCTTTTAAAAAAAAAAACAAAAGAAGCATAACAACATCCTTTGACTCCCTTCAAGTCTGGGTTGTTTTTTCTCCAGGCAAGAGGTAAAAAAAAAAAAAAAAAAGTTTGCTTCTCTTATTTACAATTCCTTGCCTCCAGACCCTACTTTTAATAAGAGCTACTATCTTACTTTCAGATTAATACTTGTCATCTTCTAAACTCATTTTAGAATCTTTATGGGGACAAAGGTAGCAATGTAGCTAAGCCCTGGGAACACATTCATTTTCTTATTGGCTTCATCATATGCAATTAAGTTATTCAAATCTCCTGTCTTTTCTAGTCTAGAACAAAGTTCTTCAAAAGAATATTAAACAAAATTTCATTTTCTCTCCTCATATCTCATCCTAAAGGGGGAAAAGAAATGTAAAACAAAATCATTGTGCTAAATTGCATAGTTAAAATAAATAAATTTCCACATTGACAATGTGCAAAGAAACTCATCTTAATCTGTATCCAAATTCCATTATCTCTCCTTCCAGAGTTGCATATTGTGTTTTATCTTGAATTCTTTGACATTGTGGTTGGTCATGACATTGAATAGAGTTCTTAAAACCTTCATTTTTTTTTTTATCATTACAGTGTGGCTTTTGATCTGTATTCTATTTTATGTGTTATCTTCACACCAGTATTTCTCTTCAGATACTGCTACTGTAAGAATCTTTTAAAAATATTTATTTAGACTTCCTGCCAAGATGGCAGAGAAAAGACAGGCACAGTTCTAAAGTCTCCTGATCTTTCCCCCATCTATGAAATGAAACAAACCTCTTAAAAGAAATCCCGAATCACAATGCCCAGAAAGAAAAGTCAGGAGAAAGAACATCTACCTCAGGATTTGTCTTTGCCAGCAGCATTGGCCAAATTTGGGTAGGTGAGTCTGGGCTCAGAGGAAGGATCAACCCCAGATCAACCAGATTAACAGCTGAATTGGAGCTGGGAGTCTGAGGGCCCCAGAGCTGGACCTGCTGGATCAGCAGTGGGGCTAGAAGGCAGGGGCTTGAGTCAACTAGAGAGTAAAGGTACTGGTGTTGGTGCTGTCCCCTGGGCGCTTGCAGACAGGGCTGGGGGAGAGTTCCAGAGCAGGAGAACTGCGGAAACCATCCCTGGGCTCCTCTGGTCTGAGGTCAGAGTCCCATTACAGCTCAGACCTCTTCTGGAACAAACAAATGCAAACTACTTCTGCCTCAGGCACAGGTGTGTGAGCAGAAGAACTAGCCCAGCTGACAAATGACCTCAGGCCAGGGTAAAGCCCACCACTGAGTGAAGGCAAAAGAATTCAATATGTCCAATTCATCCCTTCAAGCAAAGGGAGAAGGCCTCAATCAAGGTCACAGACACTCCAGAGAAAGCAACCAACATGTCCTACAGGCCAACCAGAGAAAATGCACTCAGTGCATAAAGCCTTTAGTGATCCCAAGCCCCTGTGAACCAGCCTCTGCCCAACTCAGGTCTTAGCAAAATGAAGAAGGTTCAGCACAAAGGTGGATCCATAGAAAAATTCTTGGAAGGGAAAGACCCTAATTCAGAGAGACCTGGAAACTCTGAAGAGAATACAATCTTGTCTTCAGCACAGAAAGACTTCCTTGAAGAAATAAGGAAGGAGGTTAAACAATTTGGGAGAGACAAATTAATACCTTGCAACAGGAAAACAAAATCTTAGAAAGTACAATTGGACAATTACAAAAGGAAAATAAATCTCTCAGATCATCAATTGGACCAATACAAAATGAGAATAATTCTCTCAGATTCTCAATTGGGAAATGCAAAAAGAAAATAATTCTCTCAAAACCTCAATTGGTCAAATGGAAAGCTCTTTCAAAGGTAGAATTGACAACTGGAAAGGAGCTGCAAAAGGTTAATGAAGAAATCTCCTCCCCCCAAAAAAGAATGGAGTCTACAGAAACTAATGACTCCATGAGACAGCAAGAGTCAGTTAAACAAAATCAAAAAGATAGAAAAGTAGAAGAAAATGTAAAATACCGCATCAACAAAACCACTGACCTTGAGAATAGATTGAGGAGGGGCAACCTGAAAATTATAGGACTTCCTGAAAACATTGAAGAGAAAAAAAGCCTAGACTTAATATTACAGGATCTAGTGATGGAAAACTGCCCTGATATCATGGAATCAGAGGGAAAAGTAGTTATTGAAAGAGTATATCGATCCCCACAAGAAAAAGATACTAAAATGAAAACATCAAGGAATGTTGTGGCCAAATTCCAGAACTATCAGATAAAAGAGAAGATCCTGCAAGCATCCAGAAAGAAACAATTTAAATATCAAGGAGCCACAGTAAGGATCATGCAGGACCTGGCTGCATCAACACTAAGGGATTGAAGGGCCTGGAATGAGATAATTCAAAGAGCAAGGGAGCTTGGAATGCAGCCAAGAATCTACTTTTCAACAAAGCTGAGCCTTCTCTCCCAGGGAAAAAGATTGACATTTAACAAAATGGAAGAATTCCAAAAATTTCTGATGCAAAGACCAGAGCTAAACAGAAAATTTGGACATCAAACAGGAGGTTCAAGAGACACATGAAAAGGTAAAAAAAAAGGGGCGGGGAGTAAAAGGAAAAAAATGCTATCCAGTAAGTTGAAAGTGGCTATATCCCATCATGGGGAAAAAGATTCTCATAAATCCTGAGAAACGTAACTCTAACAGAGAGAATACACCTAGCCAGAAATGATGGACATCCATGACCTATCCATGAGACTGCTATCTAATGAGATGTAACTGGCTTTAACCCCACTTGGGAGAAAGACTCTAATAACTCTCAGGAATTTTGACTCTATTCAATAGACTATACTGAACTAGAAGGGACAGACACTCAGGATTTTCTATGACTTAGATAGAATGATCTAAAAAACACTACCTCCTTAAAAAGGGAAACAGGAAAAAGACTAGAGGAGGGAGGGGATTGAATGGGGTAAATGTCATTACACTAAGAGGTACAAAAAAACTATGGTAATAGAGGGGAAGATGGGAGCAGATGGGAAACACCTGAAACTTCTTTTCATTAGACTTGGCTTAAAGTCAACATACACTTACTCAGTTAACTTATAAAACATCTAACCTTTCAAGAAGTAAAAGGGAAAAAGGGGAGGGGGGATGGAGAAATGGAGAAAGGGAAGGGGAGTGGAGGGAAAAATGGGAAATAACCAAAGGAAGGAAAGGGAAAAGGGAAAGGGGAAAGGGGAGGGTGTGATATAGGAGGGCAAACACTGAAGTGGGTGGTATTCAGAAACAAAATACTGGGGAATATGGATAAGGGGGGGAAGGGGGGAAATACAAACAGAGGGAAGATAGCATGGAGGGCAATAAAGAATTAGTAATCATAACTTTGAATGTGAATGGGATGAACTCTCCCTTAAAATGTAAGCAAATAGCAGAGTGGATTAAAAACCAGAATCCTACAATATGTTGCTTACCAGAAACTCATTTGAAGCAGAGAGATACATATAGAGTAAAGGTAAAAGGTTGGAACAGAATATATTTTGCTTCAGCTGAAGTAAAAAAGCAGGGGTAGCAAACCTTATCTCAGACAAAGCAGCAGCAAAAATAGTTACCATTAAAAGAGTTAAGGAAAGAAACTTTATCCTCCTAAAAGGTACCATAGAAAATAAAGTCATTTCAATACTGAATATATATGCACCCAGTGGAAGAGCACCCAGAGTCTTAGAGGAGAAGCTGAAAGAACTACAGGAAGATATAGACAGAAAAACTCTATTAGTGGGAGACCTCAACATCCCAGTCTCAGATCTAGATAAATCAAATCATAAAATAAACAAGAAAGAAGTGAAGGAGGTAAATAGATTGTTAGAAAAATTAGATATGGCAGGCTTATGTTGGAAACTGAATGGGGATAGAAAGGAATATACCTTTTTCTCTGAGTACATGGAACTTATACAAAAATTGACCATGTACTAGGACATAAAAATCTAATGATCAACTGCAAAAAGGTAGAAATAATGAATACATCTTTCTCAGATCACAATGCAATAAAAGTCATATGCAATACTGGGCCAAGGAGATATAGACCCAGAACAAATTGGAAACTGAATAACATTTTAAGAAATGAATGGACTAAAAAACAAATTATAGAAAGAATTAACCATTCTATCCTAGATAATGATAATGAAGAAACAACATACCAAAACCTAAGGGATTCATTCAAAACAACTCTCAGGGGATATATTATAGCTCTAAATGCTTATATGAATAAATTGAAGAAAGAGGAAATCAATGAACTAAACATGCACTTAAAAAAATTAGGGAAAGAACAAATCAAAAAACCTCAAATAATACCAAATTAGAAATTCGAAAAATTAAAGGAGAAATTAATAAAATCGAAAGCAAAAAACCATTGAATTAATAAATAAAACCAAAAGTTGGTATTATGAAAAAACCAATAAAATTGATAAACCTCTTGTCAATTTGATTAAAAAAAAGAAGAAAACTAAATTGCTAGTATCATGAATGAAAAAGGTGAACTTACCACCAATGAGGAAGAAATTAAAGTAATAATTCAAAATTATTTTGCCAAACTTTATGCCAAAAAATTTGATAATATAAGTGAAATGCATGAATATTTACAAAAATATAAGTTGCCAGGTTAAATGAAGAAGAGATTAAATACCCAAATAACCCTATCTCTTAAAAAGAAATTCAAAAATTCATCATTGAACTCCCTTAAAAAAAATCTCCAGGGCCTGACGGATTCACAAGTGAAATCTACATTTAAGGAACAATTAGTACCAATTTTATATAAAATCTTTCAAAAAAATAGGGAAAGATGGAACTCTGCCTAACTCTTTCTATGAAACTAATATGGTGCATTTACCTAAACCACGAAGAGTTAAAACAGAGAAAGAAAGTTATAGACTTATTTCCCTGATGAATATAGATGCAAAAATCTTAAATAAAATCTTAGCAAAATGATTACAACAAGTTATCAGCAGGATAATACATTATGATCCAGTAAGATTTATTCCAGGAATGCAAGATTGGTTCAATATTAGGAAAACTGTTAGTATACTCAATTATATCAACAACAAACCTATCAGAAACCATATGATCATATCAATAGATGCTGAAAAAGCTTTTGACAAAATAGAGCATCCATTACTATTAAAAACACTAGAGAGTGTAGGAATAAATGGACTGTTCCTTAAAATAATTAGCAGTATCTATCTGAAACCATCAACAAGCATTATACTCAATGGGGAGAGGCTAGAGGCATTCCCAATAAGTTCAGGGGTGAAACAAGGGTGCCCATTATCACCACTACTATTCAATAATGTATTAGAAATGTTAGCATCAGCAATTAGAGAAGAATAAAAATTGATGTAATTAGAATTGGGAAGGAAGAGACAAAACCCTCACTCTTTGCAGATGACATGATGGTCTACTTAGAGAATCCCAAGAAATCATCCAAAAAACTACTGGAAACAATTAGCAATATTAGCAAATTTGCAGGTTATAAAATAAACCCTCATAAATCCTCAACTATTCTATATATGTCTAGCATGATACAGCAGGAAGAACTAGAAAGAGAAATCCAATTCAAAGTAACCTCATAAAATAAAAAATACTTGGGAGTCTTTTTGCCAAGACAGACTCAGAATCTTTTTGAAAAGAATTATAAAACACTTCTCACACAAATTAAAGCAGATTTAAATAACTGGGCAAGTGTCAACTGCTCATGGATAGGTAGAGCTAATATAAAAAAATGATAATTCTACCAAAACTTAACTATCCGTTTAGTGCCCTACCAATCAAAATTCCAAAAAATTACTTTAATGAGTCAAAAAAATTGTAAGCAAATTCATATGGAGAAATAAAAAGTCAAGAATTGCCAGGAGCTTAATGAAAAAAGTGCAAAAGAAGGTGGCTTAGCCCTACCCGATCTAAAATTACATTATAAAGCATCAATCATCAAAACTGTTTGGTACTGGCTAAGAAACAGAGTGGTGGACCAGTGGAATAGACTAGGTGTAAAAGCAGGAGATGATTATAGTAATCTGCTGTTTGATAAACCCAAAGATTCCAGCCATTGGGATAAAAACTTCCTCTTTGATAAAAACTGCTTGGATAATTGGAAGTTACTATGGAAGAAACTTAGATTAGACCAACATCTCACACCCTTTACCAGGATAAGATCCAAATGGTTACAGGACTTAGACATAAAAAACAATAGTATAAGCAAATTAGAAGATCAAAGACTAGTTTACCTGTCAGATCTATGGAAAGGGGAGCAGTTTATGACTAAGGAAGTGTTCGAGAACATCACCAAAAAACCAATTAGGTGATTTCAATTACATTAAATTAAAAAGCTTTTGCACAGATAAAAACCATTCTAACCAAGATCAAAAGAAATGTAGTAAATTGAGAAACAATCTTTACAACTAATGATTCTGACAAAGGACTCATTTCTAAAATATACAGAGAACTGGGTCATATTTTTAAAACGAAAAGCCATTCCCCAATTGACAAATGGTCAAAGGATATGCAAAGCCAATTTACAGATGAGGAGATCAAAGAAATCCATAGCCATGTGAAAAAATGCTCTAAATCATTAGTTATTAGAGAAATGCAAATTAAAGGTTCTCTGAGGTACTACCTCACACCTCTCAGACTGAACAATATGACCAGAAACGATAATGTTCATTGTTGGAAGGGTTGTGGGAAATCTGGGACACTATTACACTGTTGGTGGAGCTGTGAACTCATCCAATCCTTCTGGAGAGCTATTTGGAACTATGCCCAAAGGGCAACAAAAATGTGCATACCCTTTGACCCAGCAATGCCACTACTGGGTCTTTACCTTGAAGAGATGATGAAAAAAGGGTAAAAACATTACTTGTACAAAAATACAAAGAATTGGAATTCAAGTAAATGTCCTTCAATTTGGGATTGGTTTAGCAAACTGTGGTATATGTATGTGATGGAACACTATTGTTCTATTAGAAACAAGGAGGGATGGGATTTCAGGGAAGCCTGGATTGATTTGCATGAACTGATGCTGAATGAGATGAGCAGAACCAGAAAAACACTGTACACCCTAACAGCAATATGGGAGTGATGTTTAACCTTGAAGGACTTACTCATTCCATCAGTGCAACAATCAGGAACAATTTTAGGCTGTTGGCAAAGGAGAGTGCCATCTCTAACCAGATAAGGAGCTGTGGAGTCTGAACAAAGTTCAAGGACTATTCCCTTTAATTTAGAAAAAAACAGATATCTTATTGTCTGATCTTGTTACCTTAGACTTCCAGTCTCTTCTTTAAGGATATGATTTCTCTCTCATCACACCCAATTTCGATCAAGGTGCAACATGGAAACAAAGTAAAGACTGACAGATTGCTTTCCATGGTGGGGGGAAGTTAGACTGGGGGCAGAAATTGTAAAACTCAAATAATATCTTTAATAGAAATAAATTTAAAAAATATTTATGTTTTATCCTTAAGCACGTGTATATTTTTTTTAGGTTTTTGCAAGGCAAATGGGGTTAAGTGGCTTGCCCATGGACACACAGCTAGGTAATTATTAAGTGTCTGAGATCAGATTTGAACCCAGGTACTCCCGACTTCAGGGCATGGGCTTTATCCACTGTGCCACCTAGCCATCCCCAACATGTGTATATTTTTAAGTTACAAAATTTCCTTCCAGTATCCCTTCACAATCTTCCTCTCCCCAGTGGTGAGCAGTCAGGTGAATACCATACATACATATATTTGATAAACATGTTTACATATTTCTTTCCTATCATGGTTTTATTTCTTTTTCCTTAATCCTAATTCCTCATAGTAAAAATGACTATTCTGGGGTGGCTAGGTGGTGTAGTGGATAAAGCACTGGCCTTGGAGTCAGGAGTACCTGGGTTCAAAATCTCAGACACTTAATAATTACCTAGCTGTGTGGCCTTGGGCAAGCCACTTAACCCCATTTGCCTTGCAAAAAATAAAAAAAAAAATGACTATTATGTAAACATGCTAAACACAAAAAATACATTTTCAGGATGAGGAATTAGGATTGAGGAAAGAGATACATAAGAGACAATTTTTATAGTGTTTAGCAGATTCTGAAGTTTTTTTGTAGTTGTTGTGGTTATTTTGTTTTGTTTTATTTTTCTTTTTCTGGGTGGGGATAATGGTGTCCATAGCTGGTCTAATACAATTTTCCTAGCTCTCTGGACTTCTGAGAGGAGTTGCTTCTATCAAGGTTGATCACCTCACAATGTTGTTTTTAATGGCTGTATAGGGATCTTGACAAGGCACTCTAGAATTATATAGCCCCTTACCCCATCAGAACTTTTATGAGATGAGGTGATCACCAACCATTAATCTTCTTTAGTTTAACTCTGAATCAAAATGCATATTGAATATCAGCCCTTCTGATATGTGAATTTTTATGGACTCAATAATATTGGTACCTTTAAATATAAGCAAAAATGTCAGTGGAAAAATGTGAGATTTTTTTGTCCATGAATATCTTTGGTTTTTTTTTCCTATTTGCATGATCCTATCATAGGTATGATTTTCAACTTGAAATAATAATGCTTGACATTTTTATAGTGTTTACTATGTGCCAAGCATTATAATTATTATATCATTTAATCCTAATGAGAACCCAGGGAGGTAGGTGCCTTTATTATCCCCATATAACAGATGAGGGAAATTTGACAAAAGATAACTAGATTTTTGCCCAGATTCACACAGCTAATGAGTTTGATGCTATATTTGAACTGAGGTCTTCCTTATTCCGGGACCAGAATTGTTTGCACTATAGCACTTAATTGATTATCATATCTATCTATCTATCTATCTATCTATCTATCTATCTATCTATCTATCTCTCTATATACATATGCATATATGCTATCATATATATGAATTCATATATAAAGCATCACAATTAGACATAATTATGTATATGCATTCATAAATATATTCATACACAAATGTTTATGTACATGTGTGTATAGGCATGTGTCTTTTTGCAGAAATAGCCAAAATGTATTTGTCTTTTTGCTTTTGTTATATTTTTATTTATTTTTTTTATGAAGACCTCTTGTTTGGCCTCTCTTATGCTAAACAGTTATGATGAATACCTATGAAACCACCTGTCAAGATATGACCATTTTTAAATCATTTAAAAAAATAGATAATGAAAAGGTTTTTATAGACCTGATCTTTCGATTATTGCATCAATAAGTCCTCCTTGTGGATATTTTTATGATACTTTCCACAAATTATTTTGGTTCATTTTATAGTTGAAAAAGTTCCTATTGAGAATGGTATTTTGTAGATGTTAATTATTTTAAAAGCTTTCTTTCCATTTTACTCTTATTTCTATACATTAGTTAAGCCTCTAAAAACATATTAAGCTATAATTTTTCTCCTTAGTATCTTATCTCCTTAGTATGGATTAATGTATTTTTAATATCTTAATTCCTTCGTTCAATGTGACTTCCTGGTTCAAGATCAAATACTTAAATCTCCATATTTCATTTTATTCATCAATAATATTATATTTATTGAGTACAAATGATATTTTGATTTTTTGAGAAACATTTTATGAAGTAAACCTTTTTAATGTACTCTTGTTGCTGTTGTTGGAAGTGCCATTGTTGTTTGGTGGTATATATTGTTTGATATTATTCATGCAAATCAAGTGAATAAGAATACTTCTTTAATTCAGAAGTAATACTTGGTTTTATTTATTATGATTTATTTATTGTGATTTATTTATTTATTATGATTAATCACAGTTTTCTCCCTAAAAATACCATTTTTAATATTAATTGTTCCTGAAATTATTGAATTAGTGTTGTATTTTAAAAAGGAGAACATTATGGAGGCAGCTTGGTGGCTCAGTGGATAGAGCACCAGCCCAGAAGACAGGAAGACCAGAGTTCAAATCCACCCTCAAACACTTAATAATTAATTAGCTGTGTGTCCTTGGGCAAGTCACTTAACCCCATTGCCTTGCAACAAAACAAAAAAAAGAGAGCATTTTTCCAAGTAAATATGAAATATTCTAGCATTTTCATTTTGCTTTAATTTATTTCATATAGTTGTTTTTAATACTTATACTATGAGTGTAAATGTGTGAGAAAATCTTTATGATAATCACCAAAACAATCATATAAATACTTACAATACCAATTGGGAAAGCTTCTTTGATAATTTCTGAATTAATAAGCAATTTTTTCATATTCCAAGATTTCTTTGACACAATGTTTTTTTGCTCATTAGTCTATATATTGCTTTATCAAGACCAATTAAAGATTTTTGTGCTCTAAGTTGTGAGAGTTTTATATAAGGTATATTAACATGTTTTTGACCTATTAGGTACTCCAAGCTTTTGGTAATAAATGTGCAATGATTTTTGCTAAAAAAAAAATCACTTTTACTTTTGAGAAGCTGACAAAATATTTTGCTTATAATTCGTGCACCCTATGAAATATTTGAGCCAATTGCTATGGCTCTTAGCTGTACCTATCATTTTGTTATTTTCCAAAGAAGCAAGATCATCATCTACCTCCCTTGACATGTCTTTTAGTACATTTCATTAACACTGCAAACTATTTCTATTTCATATTTTATTCAGCTCATGATTTTTTACTTAGTTAGACTTCTTCTGTTATAGATGAACCAGAAATTTTCTGTATCTTCTTTCTTCAGAGGCTTTGTTTTTTTAATTCCTTTATCTTTAGAGTGTATGCTATGAAGTTTTAGTTCCAATTGTTTGTTCATCTCTCCTTTTATTTTTTTCAACTTATGGCTTATACTTGAAATTATAATTTAAGGAAATCTAGAATTTCTGATATTCTTTTATTTTGATGGCACATTTCCCTTTGTAGGTTCTTAAATGGAATAATTGATATTCAAGATTTCAATTCTGTAAATTCACTATATTTTATGGAGATGTACATTTTTCTATAGATCTTCAGTAGTTCTTTGAATGCACTTCTACTATATAATTGCTGGATACCCAACTTCAAGGGGTATCTTTGGTTCTTACCCATGCAATATTCAACACATGTACTTATATGTGGAAGTCTTGGAATGCTTTATATTTTCCAATAAATATTGTGTGTGATGTATCTTTTTGTGATAGTTATAGCAGAGTAACTAGGAAGGAACAGCTTGCCTCTTACTTGTGAAATTTATTTCAATATTTGAAATGATATTGTATTTATATATAATGAATCTATATAAGCAGTCACTTAGCGAACTTTCTTGGTTTGCTGTTTTTAGTGTTTTGCATTATTTGCACTAAACATTTCTAGAGAGTGGACTATAGATATTTCTGAGTTTGTTGTTATATTTTACCTTTTTGTGATACCACAGCAATAATGAAAACCCCCCCAACAAAATCTATGCCATTTGATCCATTATTTTCAATACCAAATTATCATTATAGTAGTATTCAGTAACTAGTTTACAAATTTATGTTGCTCTATTTATTTCCTGTTAGGAGCAATTACATCACACCAACTGTAATTCTAACCCATTCAATGGTGTCATCAGAGCCCAAATGACCAGTATTTTGTCTTTTCTTGAACATCTTCTTAGATATAGTAATGGTTTCATAAAGACCTATATTATCATTACTCTACTTTGTTGTTGCTTTTTACCCTCAAGGAATGAATGATAACTTTGATTTTGAGGCACTGATCCTAATCTTTTTGTTATTATTTCTGTAGTAGTTTTATCTTGTTTGATGGAGTTGGGATAAAAATGTTTCTGAAAGAAACTTTTATCCTGTTATCATTATTTTATATATAATATTCTATGGGTTATTTTACAGAGTCATAAAATATATTTTTATTGTTGAAGAAATCCTATATAGGTTTAGTGATTTTTTTTATTAAAACTAGTTACAGTTGAGACATTAGGAGAATTAGTACCTTATCCTGTTCCTATTGGAATTTGATTTATTTTCTTGGTAATTGTATTTTGAAACTTTTTTGTATTTATGTAGCTTTGGTATAATTTCCATAATATTGATCATCCTTACTGATGCCACTGTGAGAAGTATGATATTAGATAAAAAAATCTATATGTATAATCAAATATGGCATTGTTTATTTTATTTTGCAGAAATATATAATTCATGATGGTATGTTTGATAATAAGCAAATGAAAATCAATAGACCTCCCTAGTAACTGCTTCATGCAAAGTATGTTTCAGCTTCAAAAATAGTATCCCACAGCTTACCATAAATTAGATTTCAGCACTATTCAAGACTATTTCCATGTGTATGTTTTATTTTTTTTTAAATGAAAGTAGTAAAAAAGAAGACCTGATTCTGCTATAGGTAATAATGCTCCCTTTTATAGGTTTAAATACCTGGAAAAGTTTATCATGGTAACCTATGGATATCATCATACAAAAAGATAGCAAAGAAGTAGAGACAAGATAGGACCAACGGGCAGCAGGAGGGAAACAGAATTAGAAAGAAAGGAAGATTGGTAATAAAAGGGGAAGGTAGAGTGAAAAAGAGAGACAGAAAAAATCACAGGTATTTTTCCCTATAATAGCTTCTTAGATAGATAGATGAATATAGATAAATAGACAATCTTGAAGGCCAAGATTGATTTATCGCATGATATTTAGTAGACAAAGGGGGAATAGAGTACCTGTCCAATAGTCTTCCTCTGACAGTAGCATCAATAATAATAATTCACATTTATGCAGCAGTTTTAACCTTAATAAGAATGAAGATTTTTGAACAGAAGAGTGACAATATTAGAGCTGTGCATTAGGAAGATTAATGTGACAGTGCATTTAGGTATGAATGTATATGCAAACCATTGAAATACAGGACCCCTTTTCAATTCTAATAGAGTTGTTTGCAGAAAATAAAGTTTTTTGGGTCAATGAATAAGGACAGCATAATCTGGAGTAGCAGGAACCTGTACTAAAGAGTCTTCCCCATGTAGAAGTTAATCTTGACTTTGATGCAAATTTCAGGAAGTCAGAATTTCCTCAGGAATGGATTTTCCAGGAAAATCCAAACTCTTACAATGTATTCTCTATTAATCATTAGTGCCTTAAAATCTCTGACCAAAGAATATTCAAAAGCTATGAATCTTATAGAAGATACTCATTGAGCTGTGAATGAACAACAGACTTAGAAACCTTCATTTCAATAAGCTAGTGTCTTCCATTCTTGATGGATAGAATACTGTGTCGAGAGTCAGGAAGATTCTTCTTGCTGACTTCAATATGGTCTCATACACTTATTAGCTGTGTGACAATGGACAAGTCACTTAACCCAATTTTCCTAAGTTTCCTTGTCTATAAAAAGAGTTGCAGAAGGAAATGGAAAGCCATTCCAATATTTTGGCTAAGAAAACCCCAAATAAGATTAGATGCTACTGAAAATTGAATAACAACTTTCTTTTTCACATCCTAGACTTGCGATATTCAGGCTTTAAATTTGGCTCAGGTGAACAGCAGAAATACTTGCCAGGTTTGGAATGTGAAGTTCTGGGAGCTTCCCCAGTAGTTGATCAATGACAATCCAGGAGTATTATCTTACAAACAAATGAAATACATCAACACAAATAAATGTAAATGAATGAAATGTGTGACCATAATACACAGACTGTGTACATTACCAAATCAATGCCAATGCTACTGGAGGTAAAGAAAATTTATTTTGCAATTAATTCTTAGTCAGACTACTATGCAAGGTGAGAATTTTGTGTTTAAGGAAGGGGTAATTTTTTTTTCAAGATTGAGTAGGGGAAGGAAAAATGTGCTCATAATGTATACTTAATTATGCTGACACAGCAACATGGTTGAATGCATATTTTCATTAGAATGGTCCTAACAATGCCAAAATAAGTCAACCTTGTTAAACAATGTGGTAATTAACCCATCATATGAAAAGTACTGTGAAATATTTTCAAAGTGCTTTCATAAGACCTAATATTATCCATATAGCATATTTTGTGATCCATATTTAACAATTATATTTTACAAACTTCTTATTTTAAAAGCAAGAAAATGAAGAAAAGACTGGTTACATGACTAATCTGAATTCTCATAATTAGATATTGAGAGGGGAAAAAATGCTGTTTTATCATTTTTCAGTTATGAAAAAAATGTAGAAAGGATGCCCATCAATTGGGGGGATGGCTAAACAAGTTATAGTATATGAATATTATTGTTCTATAAGAAATCATAAGTGGTTGGACTCTAGAGAAGTATAGAAAGAGTTTCAGGATCTGATGCTGAGCAAAGGGAGCAGATCCAAGAGAACAACATACATATTAACAACAACATTGTGAGATGATCAACCCTGATACAAACAGCTCCTCTCAGCAGTTCAGAGAACTAGGGTAACTGTATTAGACCAATGGTGGACAATATTATCCTCATCCAGAGGAAGAAAAACAAAACAAAACAAATCAAACAAAAAAAAAATTGCTTCAGAATCTGATTAACACAATAAAAATGATCTATTATGTATTTCTTTCCTTTAATCCTAATTCCTCATACCAAAAATGACTAATCTGTAAATGTGTTTTTCAGAAAGATTTATATACATTGTTAACCTGACTGTTCACCGCTGAGGGGAAGTGGGTGGGAAGGGAGGGTGGAAGGAAATTTTGTAACTTCAAAATATACATAGGCATATGGATGAATGTAAAAAAAATAAAACAAATGAACTTTTAAAAAAAGAAAATAGATATATATTAAACATATTTGGTAGCACCAAGCTCACAGGGTTCTTTGAGGATCAATGAGATAATACTTCTAAAGTATTTAGTACAATGTATATTATTTATATATGCATATACAAATGTGTAGAGTAGTTGCTAGATAAACGTGTGGCTCTTTTTTTCCTCCATTGTTTGTCAAAAACAAAAAAAATCACACATATTTAAATCCTGATTATTTATGCTAATTCTTCTTCTAAGACTTAGCTGAGATAAAAAAATCATCTTTATCTATAATAAAATACTAAAGAAATGTCTAACTCTTTGATTTAAGTTTTTAAATTTATGAGGATCGGGGATACCATATGAAAATTTCTTGGAAAGTTTATAATGCTGAAAAAAATACTAGCTATATTGTGCTCAACACAAATCAGTTTTACTTCCTGTGATAATGTTTGTCTTTTGTTCTCAAAGAAGGCCATGACATCTGGGAGATAATACCATGCTAAGCACATGAAATGGATTTGAGTGATAGGGTGCTGAGCTAAGTCACCAGCTTTACTTTTTCCTCCACAGCCATCTGGGTCCAGTGGCCAGATATGAATCAGGAGGACTGGAGATGGCACTGGAAATGAGATAATTAGAGTTAAGTGACATGCCCAAGGTCACACAGTTAGTAAATGTGAACTTTCTGAGGTCAGATTCAAATTCCAGTCCTCCTGATTCTAGGGCTAGTGCTCTATCCACTGCACCACCTAACTTTCCCATGCTTCTTATAGCAATTTAACTGAAGTTAACACAAGGTGTCATTTCCAGTCACATTTATCTTTAACACTTGAGATATTACATGCCATTGAAAAATCCGGAGCAAAATACTCATCATTCTCTGTCAAAGGGTAATTCATCATGTCAAACCTCCTATTGGTCAAAATTCTTATGAACTTCTCCCACCTTTCCTTAAAGACTGCATTCCATACAGTCAAGGTTTTAGATATGATTGTAACCTATTGAGGCAGGGTTTCCATAAGAAGTATGGTATTAATAATTACTCTTTGGCAGTGCCTTGAAAAAAGCTGTATTCATGACATTCAGATTTCTAAGAAGTGAAGGAAACGGAGAGGAAAAAAGTCAATTAAATGTGAGCTGCCATCTCAGTTGAAAAGGGAAAACAAATCTATTAATCATGTGCACAGATAGAAGCTGTTATTAAAGGGCATGATGAGGGCTCTCAGTCTGGGTTCTGTCATTTGGTTCAACCAATTTAGTCATCAATACTTATTATGAAAGATGGGCTAGGTGCCATAAGGCATAATTTAAGAGCCAGGAGAGAGGGAGGAAGAAGAAGATCACAACCTTTCCAGTGACATTGGCACTTTTGGAATTGCTAGGATTTATGAAAGCAGCTTTGCCAGTGACATAGACACCTTAGACTGACATATTCACCTTGTCCCAGCTAACTTAGCCCTTTCTGAAGGGGCTGTTATTGTGTGAAAATAAGGACTTACTTGGGGGGGGGGGGGATGAAAAAAAAATAGAAAAAACTGCAAGGTCTTTCCAAGTTAGACAGCATTTAGTGAGAAAGGAAAGGAGTCAGAGCGCTAGTCTTGGAGTAAATGACATATTTACAAGCTGCTGGACCCTGGGGAAATCACTTAAACTTCCTCAGTCTTAATGCCCTCATCTTGAAAATACTATCTCTGACCTCAAAGGGTTATCGTGATGATTCCCTGAAATAATCTAGAATCTTAAAAATTCTTTAAAAATACCAGCTATTGCAATGACCAAGCAGCATTTCTCAAAATGTTACTCTGAATCTTGGTTATTTATACTGACTCTTCTTCCAAATCTTTGCTGAGACCAAAATAAAATATCAAATTTTAGTTATAATAATAAAATACTGAAGAAATGCCTAAATCTTTGAGCTCTGACTCCTAATACAGTCAGTTGCTGATAGGCATTCTCCTGAATCAATGCTGTTTATCAGTAGGAGAGTTTGGGACCAAGTATCTGAACTGAAAGACTTCAAGCTGTTGTTCTTTCTGGCCATTTTTGGGGAGACAACTTTGCCATAGTCATGCTATTGCCAAGCAATGAAAAAGTCTGTGAGTACAGATTATGGAGAACTTTCATTCTGGAAACTAAACATAAAAAATGTTTTTATTTGGGAGATGATGCTTGCAGCCACTGATGCCTGATTCAGATAATGATGAGTGGAGTATAATGGTAGTTTGAGATGAGAGATTAGAATGGGGTGAAAAGGAGTCATCCAGGCATGAATCTTATTTCCATAGAACCCTGGGGCAGTTCTGGGTTTTAAGCAGACAGGAAGTCAAATGTAAAATCAGATTTAGTATCACTTGAATTTCTATTGGTGTATTCTCTGGTATAAACAAACAACAAATAGATAGGATTTGGATTTGCATCCATACCTACAATCTGATAAGATAAGATTTTTTGTTCTAGCATTTACATTTATTTTCTTCAGTTTCTTTTGTGTAAAATGAGTATTACAACCCTGACCTTTCACCAACCTCTCATCAGGATAAAATAATATTGCAAATTCCAAAACCCAGTGAATTCATATTCCTAGATGGGCTTAATAAAATTTTAACTTTATTTCTTGAGTCTCCTTTATTCATCTGTAAAATTATAGGTTGGATGAGCTCAATTCCAAGATCCCTTCTGAGGCAAATTAAGTTTAATGTTCTAAAATTGGATTATTAAAAATAATTTGTATTTTTCCCCCATCTATGTCAAAAGGTTAGTTTAAAAAGAAGCCCCTTCACTATTAAGGAATTTCATAAGCAAATCAACTCTTTTCAAGACATCAGCTCAAGAATTTGGGCTGGTCCCCACCCAACTGGAAACTGGATCCAATTAGAGTCAGCCTTCTTCAGAATAAAGAACTCCTGTCCTTAGAATTTAGGTTGATTCAATTCATTAAGGAGAATCAAACCAACTACACATATCAAAACCCAGTGAATTCATATTCCTAGTTGGGCTTAATAAAATTTTAACCTTCTTTCTTGAATCTCCTTTACTCATTTTTAAAATTATGGGTTGGATGAGCTAAACTCCAAGATTTCTTCTGAGACAAATTAATTTTAATCCTGTAAAATTAGATTATTAAAAATTATTTGTAGTTTTCCCATCTATGTCAAAAGCTTATAAAGAAGCACCTTCACCACTAGGAAAGTCATAAGTATTCTAGCTCTTTTCAAGACATCAGCTCAAGACCCCATTCAACTGGGAACTGGATTTCTGACTATGTAATAAACAGAGGGTGCTCAGCCCCCTCAGAAGGGTACTCATATCTCATGACCAGGACACATTCTTGGATGACCTCCCCTTCCCCACAGTGATAAACTGATTGGGAGGGGATTGAGGGTTCTTAACCCAATACCTTATTAAATGTCACCAATCAGAGTGGAATTTTACCTGACACAAGAGTTCCCTGTTAGAAGGAACAAGCCTGATTTAAAATGTTTTTATAGTCTCCCTGTCATCTTTGGTTATCAAAATAAGTTATTGACTATCAGTATGTTGACTATTGACTACCCTAATTAATAAGTTGATTATTAATACCTAGAAATTTTGTCTCTTGGCATTTTATTCACAAACTTCATTTCTTAATCTATCATGTTATGATCCAATTAGTAACTAGAAGTAGTAGTTACAGTAGTAGTGAGTACCAACAATAAAAATTAGAGGCACATGCTATTGAATATCGAGTCATCCTGAGTTACGAAGACTTGGATCAACTTCACCTTAGATATGACTGGACTGTGTAATCCTGGGAAGGTCATATAAACTTTCAATGTTCAAGACAAACCTCTAAAAGCTATAAGGTTGTGATCATCAGAATCATATTCTATAGTATTTGAGGTAATAGAAGACTTAGCTAATAGTAGGTGTTCAAATTGATGGTTTACAAGTAGAATATTAAGATATATAGAAAGCTTATTTGGCTTTATTGTTTGTTTTTTTGTTCTTGTATTCCCTGGAGTCAAACAACTTAGAGGTATAAGGGCTAGGACCTAATACTGGGGCTGCTAACTTTGTCACATTTGTTCTTTCTACTATATCATCCTTCTTTTGAGGATTTATATTTACTCTTAAATCTCAATTTAACCCTAGATAGTTATGAGAAAAAACAAAATGCAGAGGGATTTCTAATAGGTAGGAGAAATTTGATCTTTGCTACAGCATGCCCAAAGATAACAGGATATACTTATCAGATTGAAGGAGAGAATGTTTCTTACCCATATGGGCTACCATCCTCACATATCTTATCTTGGGATCTTCCAACATTCTGTGGTCCAACTATCATCAGCAAACAGAAACTGGGGATTCCCTCTCCAAATTGCTTTTTAGGCATGATGCTTGATATATTCCTGTTGGTTGACATCATCTATATAAGATAAGTGATAGCTCAATCTATTAATAAATAATATTAAATGCCTACTATGTAGTAGCCCCAAGGTGTACAAGAACAAAGAATGAAATGATTTTTACTGATGAGGTGCTTGTATCCTGATGGAGAAGTCAAGTACATAGATATAGAATATATATAGAGAGAATACATAAACATATACTCATAAATAAAGAAAATAAATGATATAGTAGATACAGCACCAGACTTGGAGTCAGGAAGACCTGACTTACTAGTTCAGCAATTGTGGGCAAGTCACTTAACCCTGATTATCTCACTTTCCTCATCTATAAAATGAGCCAGTGAAGAAAATGAAAAATTATTTCAGTATATTTGCCAAGCAAGTAAAGCCATGAAGAGAAACACATGACTGAAATGACAGACAACAGGAACAAACTTTGGCAGGGAGGGACCTAGCAAATAAGAGATTAGGAAAGAAAGGAAAGGAAGGATTGAATGAGATGGAGACAAAAGGGAAGTATATTCCAAGTATAACTCCTCTCAGAGCGCATTGAATGGACATTGTCCTTACGGTGAAGATAAATGCTTTGTCCTCTATGAGGGGTGGGGCAGAATTGACAAGACAGAATTTCAGTTTTCAGTGAGTCTTTTTTATATTTTTATTTTTTAAATTTATTTTTAATTTTACAATTCCCCCCTCCCCCCACAGAAGGCAGTCTGAAAGTCTTTACATTGTTTCCATGCTATAGATTGATCAAAACTGAATTTGAGAGAAAAATCATATCTTTAAGAAAAAAATAAAATATAAGAGGTAGCAAACTTAACATAATACATAAAATATTTAAAAATTAAGGTAAGTTTTTGTTCTTTGTTTAAACTCCACATTTTTTTGGATACAGATGGTATTCTTCCTCTCAGATACCCTAAAATTGTCCCTGATTATTGCACTGATGAACTGAGTCAGTGAGTCCTTTTTGAGACTCTCCAATTCAAAATTTCTTTTGAGTCCCTCTTTGGGACTTGTCAGGGACAGTCTTTCAGACTTTTTAAGAAGGATACCTGCTTTCAAATTCCTCAAACTTCTAGTCTTCAAGGTCAATATACCTTTTAGTTTTGATAAAGAGATGGAAGAGGTAAACCTTAATTCATATTGATGAAGGAAACAGCTCTAGGAAGACATGAAAAAGTTGGCAGTCTCCATCATGCCCATATATCTAGCCTGCCACTCTAGAAACTTTGAGGAATTTTCCTTTTGTGTGGGATCTGGAAACTGATCTTTTGATTGAGATGACTTACCTTACTTCAAATGGGAGAACTTCATTTATTTGTCTAATATGTGTTCTACTTAAATCTTCTCTGACTTTTGTTTTGCTGTAATTTGGGTAAATGGATTTTGGGGGGCTATTTTCTATGTGTGCCCTTGTAGAATAGGCATTTGATGGAAAAGGGGTCAAGCCTTATCTATGTAATTTGACTGTCCTCTTTCCTCTAGAAATTGCCAATCACTTAGAATTTAGATAGAAATTGATCATCTCCCTTAGATGAATATTATTTAAGAGAGGAAAAAGACATATTTCTAGCTTGGTATTCCCTCTCTCTCTAAAGAGAGCAGAATGTGCCCCAGCAAAAATGAAAGCTTACATTGAAGAAGAGTTCAGGGTGGAGGGAGAGAGGCTACAGAAGCTATTCTACCTCTCTTCAAGTCTTGCAAAAGGACAGCTTCCTCACTGTTAGTGAATCCTCAATTCTTGTGTGAATCCAACTTCTCTTCTTATTTCTTGCACAGGTGTCAGAGACAGCTAGGTCAAAGGTATGGAGACAAAAGAAAGTCCAATGGATAATCAGCACTATGCTAATTATTATGAGGCTTTTCATGCAACATTATGGCAAAATGTCTACAATCAAGGAACTTGATAAACAATTAAAAAACAAATACCATATTTTTCTTTACATGGCACTATGGTTCAGAGAAAATAATCATTAGTATCAATCAAAAAAAAGGGAAGCATCTAAGCATTTTAAGCCATATACTTAACAAATATTCTCTCATTTGATCCTCAATAATTTTTTAAAGGAGATGCTATTATTTTCTCCCTAGTATAGTTGAGGAAATTGAGGCAGATAGAGCCTAAGTAAACTGGCCAAGGTCATACAGCTATTGAGTATCTGAGATTCGATTTAAATACAAGTCTTCTTGATTCAAGGCCTATCATGCAATGCAATGCCCAATCTAACTGTTGGTCATAGATGGCTTCTTAGCATAAGCCAAACTTAAGTCTTCAAATGTAAAGTCTGTGATGGCTTACCAGTATCTCAAAAATAAGAACTGGGTGCTGTATTTGTTTAGAATGTAGTAGCAATTTTGGAAATTGGTGAAATAGTAAGAGTCCAGGAAGCCTATGACAAACATTCCTCTTTTATTGAACTTTTGTTAAAGTTCAATAAAACTGCTGAACTTTTTCAGTCCCAAATGTTATATTCTGTGTTGCTGACCCACAAGAAAATGGTTTAGCCTACAGGCAGTATGCTCTGATGAGATTCTTGCCCCATCAAATGGAGCTAATAAAGAGAAAGTTCAGATTCACAGTCAATCCTTTTGATTCTTCTCCAAATCAGACTGAACTCTTGGACAATTTGACTTGTTCATCTCTGTCATCCATTATCCACAATACTGACAGCAGAGTTTACAAATACCATTACAGGCTGTCCTCTTCTTTAGTGATTCACAAAATCAATTCCATTCAGAAACTAACAGTTGCTTCTGAAATGCCAAGAAAAAAAAGTCATTTAGGACAACATGGAAGCATTTACTGTCTCTCTTAGTTTGCTTTTTTTTGAGGAAAAAAGAAACCATTCCAACTTAAGTCTACAGAGACTGCAGTCTAAATAGTTTGCAAAGGACAATTTTGATAAGAATGTTGCCATTGATTTAACTTTGGCCTGCTTGGGTCTTTACTTGCTGGGAGAGATCTCTGGCAGGTATAGGCCATTTTTCTGGAGGTAAAAGCATATGCCTAACCTCTAAAGAAGTTAGCACTCAATTTGTCTCTCCTCTCTCTCTCTCTCTCTCTCTCTCTCTCTCTCTCTCATTCCTTTTTTCTTTTTATCCTGATGGGTTCACCACCCATTTAACAACTATTCCTTTTCTCTCTTGACAGCTTGAGGCTCCTTTTTATTCACAACATGCTTCGAGTGTCATTACTTCTCAGTTTCTTTCTTCTTCTAACATCAGGGATCCTCTTGAGACTTGTCATCTCTATCACCACAAGTCGATATTCATTTGCTTCCTTCAAGGTCCACAGCTCCAGCCTGTGATAAAGCATCTGAGACTGTCTCATTGTCAAAGCAGTTAAGCAGGAAGCGTAATTCCCTGGGCTAGTTGCTGTTGGGCTTGTGGTCCCCTTGTACATAAGTCCTAAAGACAATAAATGGTAATTTACCCAAATGATTATTCAATGCTTTAAAAAGCAATCAGCTGTTGACAATGAACTCATTTCACTGAGGCAATCCGAATCCACAAAATACATAAATGTGTTAGGGATCTCAGGAGCATGCCAAGGTGGTTTTTTTTTTTTTGCATCTGGGAATATGAATTCTTCATTGTTCTTGAAAATAATTTCATAGAATCTGGACTGCTGTACTACCAGTGTATGATTTTTATATGGTTAGTCTACCTAGGAAAAATAAGACATTCTATCCTTCCCAATGTGATTTATTTTAAAATGCTAGTGAATAAAATTATATACTATGAAAAAAAATCATTGAAATTATAGAACTGAGATTGCTAGTATTGCAGTCGTTAATAGTATGGCTCTCTCAAAAATGCTATCTGAAGAAAGTTCTCTGAGGTCAGAGAATTTTTGTTTTTGCATTGCCAGTAGTAATAAGATGTCTTAAGGAATCTAGGCTTTGGAAATGGATTTTTGATAGTGAAATGTTAGAGATAAATCTTTTTCTACCAATACAATTTGGCAGTATCACTATATTTCATTGCCTTTGAGATTTGCAAAGAGCACTGACAAATTAAATGATTTACCTAGGGTCCCACATACACTATTTCATGTCTTGTCAAGGAAGAATTTGAATCAGGTCTTCTTGTCTTTGAGGCAAGATGTCTCTCTCTTAGACAATTACACTTTTACCTAGTAGGATGATAATAAATGATTGTAGACTTATTAAATTGATTAAAATCATATCCTATCCTAGAAATATTTCCAATGTACTAATCTCTTTCTCTCAGTCTGTCTCTTTCTTTTTCTGTTACTGTCTCTTTCTTCCTCTTTATGTATGTGTATATGAACATACATTTATTTATTTAGACCATATCACCCTTGAAGTTACTAAGCACAGGAAAAAAAGAATGAATCAATATTTTTACCCTTCCTGAAATATTTTGTTTCTCAAAACCTTTTAATCCACGGCTTGTACATTTATATGAAAAATGTACATTTAATAATCATAACTAAAAATAACCAGAAATTATATAGTGCTTTAAGGTAAAAGCATTTTACAAATATAATTTCATTTTATTCTCACAACAGCCCTAGGAGGTAGGTGTTAATAATATCCTCACTTTAAAAATTAAGAATATTTAGAAAGACAGGTATTATGACTTGTTTAAGGAGAGTTAGTTGCCAACTGAGGTGGGATTTGAACTCTAACCTTGCTGTTCTTCTATTGTCAAAGTCAAGTAAGACATTCTGATCTTCCATTTATCTGCTAAAGTAAAAAGAATTGTTTAAGTATGTGTAAATATTTTATTCTCCCTCCTTTTGTGTGGGCATAGCTTTAGTAACATCTTAGCTTGTTAGGGAATGGCTTTTTCTTTTGCAGTACCTTGGTACTCCTCCCTTGATTGAGTGAGGATGACTTTCTTTGCAAAATATGGTGCAAGGGAAAAAGGAAAGTTACAAAAAAGAAAGGAGTTTGTGTGAGAAATTTACTTTGATTCTTTGTAGCCAGTTCTTGATTTTATTTTGAGTGGTATCTGCCAAATTGGTTTCTTTACCGAGCTTGAACAGTTCAATATCAATGCTTTCCACTTTTTCAAATGGCTCCAGACCCCTAGCCTAATTCAGATGGGTAATTTGTCACTCCTCTACAGAAAGGAAACTACATTACCCTCTCTCCCATTTTGCTTTCATATATTTACCTGAGCAGTAAATAAAAATACAATAATTTGAGATTATGTTGTCTGTATTTTTGTGTCTTGTTAAAAACTTTGAAACCAGAGTACACTTAAAAACTAAGGCTTCTTAAGCCCACAGGGAAGTCAGGAAGTTAAAGTGAGCAAATAAAGGGATATACCTCTTCCTCTGTGGTGAAGGAGGAAGATAGGACTCTTCTTTCCAGCCTAACACTAGACTCATCTCACTGACTGGCCTTGGCTAGTCTAAATACTGTGGTTCAGCACAACTCTTGTTTACTATCATTTCTATTCGTTTTGGTTGCCTTTTCTCATTCTTACAATGACTTCTCTATTCACCATGCTGCTTGTATGGCTCACTAATTTTCAGTGATGCACCAGTTTACTGAAGACTGAGTTTAGAGTCTGATTACTGACTGACCATTGGGTTAAATAACTTATGTTTCTTTTCTACAAGGTCATAACTAAGGCTAAACTGATAATATTTCCATGAAGAAGGGAATAAATTTCATAGAATTCATTTTGTGCTTTAAAGTTTGCAAAGTGATTGACCATTAGCTCAATTAATTCTTATAAAAACTATGGATTTTAAGTATTATTATCTTCATTTACAGATGAGTAATCTGAGATAGTGAGATGTTAAGTGATTTACCAGAGCCACACAGCTAGTAAGCACATGAAGTTAGGTTTAATCCATGTTTTTAGGTTCATTTCTCCATTCACTGTGTGACTTAGTTGTCTAGATAGTAGAGTTATTCTCATCATCATCATCATCATCATTATTATTATTATTATCATTAATTATTTAAATGTTACTAAAAAGAAAATTAAGCTTCAGATAGGTTCAATAGGCCCATAGATTCAAAGGGATCTTTGTGTTGTTAGATTCCTTAGATAAGGAAACCGAAACTCAAATTCTAACCCAAAGTTACACTATACTTAATGGCAGAACCTAGAAGCCATAGTCCAGTGTTCTAATGACTTGCTTAGATAATGTCAATCAATAAACATTTTTAATTGTTTGCTATGTGTCAAGCACTTTGTAAAGTGATGAAGAAGCTGGCAACACAAAGAAAGGCAAAACCAACCAAATAAAAACAAAAATGGGAGAATACAACAAATAAAAAACTCAGGAACTAGATGATGCTCAACATGCGGCATGGTGACGTTCTGTAGACAGATGGAAACTAGTCATTTTCCTTAAATGTAGATATAGGAAGAGCCATTTGATGTCCCTCCTCCATCTTCTTCTATCAGAAGGAAGAAGATAACCTCAGGGTAAGAGAGCTGAGTAAGTAATAATTTCAGAGTTTGTGCGATCTTATTTTTTTGAAGACTATGATAATATCAAAGAGAGCAACCTAGTGGGATATAGCATGAATGAGAGCCAGGACTATAACCAATATCAACAAGTAGAGTATCTTTTCTATTTCTACGTGTGAATGAGTATTTATTTACCATAAAAATACAATTATGTCACTGTTCATGCTTATATGAGAAGCTGGGACAATTCTCATCAATATTGCATGGGAATATGCAATTTAAAATCTGTGAATGGTAAATTGCATGTAGTCAAGTAGTATTTCAGAAGATTAAGCACTGACATCTTGACTGTCAGTTAATTTAAATGAATGGGTAATGGTTAAATTTAATTCAAATGATCACTACATATATAAAAGAAGAATCTCATAAAAGAAATTGAATAGGGGTGGCTAGGTGGCACAGTGGATAAAGCACCGGCCCTGGAGTCAGGAGTACCTGGGTTCAAATCCAGTCTCAGACACTTAATAATTACCTAGCTGTGTGTCCTTGGGCAAGCCACTTAACCCCATTTGCCTTGCAAAAATCTAAAAAAAATTGAATAGCCTTTATAGTCAATAAAAGGGTAAGAGGAGCAGTACTGAGATATAGGAAAAAATGGTCTAATGATATGTATTTGTATTCAAAGTAAACCATTAAATGGCACAGCAATCAAATCTGTGTTCCAATCATTGATGCTAAGGAGAACAAAGTTGAGGATCTACAACATCCACTAGGGAAAAAAAAGAAGATATCACATTCCCCATGAGGTACTGGAATGCAAACGTAATGAATAAAAAGATAACTGGAATAACAGAAAATTTTGGCCTTGGAGTACAAGAAGCAGGACAAAAACTAATAGTTTTGTCAAGATTATTGACTGGTCACCATGTGTACTCTTTTTCAACAACCCAAAAGTTGACAAAAGGCTATTTTAAACATGAACATCACCAGATGGTAAATATAGAAATCAAATTGGTTCTATACTTTGCAAGTAAAGGTGGAGAATCTATCTAGTCACTTAAAACAAGAAGTGGAACTAACTGTGGCAAAGATTATAAGCATCTTATTCTAAAATTCAGACAAATTGAAGAGAGAAGAGAAAATCATCATATAATAAAGCTATGAGTTAAATGACAAGCTTTGTGAATATGAAATGGAAGTGATGAATATATTTAAGAGATTACAACTGGAAGATAGGGTAAATGAAGAGATAGAAACAGAGGAAGAGCAACAAAAACATTACAAAGAAGAGCAAGAAAGCAAAATTGCTGACTGAAGGAAGGAGAAGGGTAAAGGGCAAAGGGAAAGATATACCCTACTGCATATACAATTTCAAAAAAAGGCAAGAAGAGATAAGATGGTATATAAAATTAGAAATATCAAGGGAACTTTTCATGGGAAAATATGATAAAACGTAAAATATTATAGAGTTACAGAAGCAGAAAAGATAAAAGAGAGTTAGAATACACAAAAGAACTATAAAGGAAAAATCTTAATATTGCCAATAGCTTTGATGGTATGATTACTGATTTAACACCAGACATCCTGGAGATTTAAGTCAAATGTACAAGCTAGTATAGACAATAAAATTACAACTGAACTATTTAAAATTCTAAAAGATGATATGTTAAGGTACAGCATTTAATATACCATATTAGAGGCACATGCTATTGAATACAGAGTCATAACTGGATTGGAAAAAATAAATTTAATTCCCATTCACAAAGAAAGACAATGTTTAAATTACTAAACAATTGCACTCATTTCATATATCAACAAGATTTTACTTAAGATTATGAAAACTAGCCTTTAGCAATAGTGAACTGAAAATTACCTGAAGAGCAGACTTGTTTGTGAAGAACCAAGAAAATTTGCCAGAAGGCACATTGTCATTATTCTCTATATTATGGAAAAAGCAAGGATGGTCCAGAAAAAATAAAACAAAATAAAACATTTACTTCTGTTCATTGCTTAACCTAAAGGTTTTTACTATGTGGATCATGACAAAAGGTGGTGAATCCTCAGAGATGGGAGTACCAGATCACCTTGCTTGTCTACTTAGTAACCTGTATGTAGGCCAAAAACAACAGTTAAAATGAAACATTGAGTAATGGCTTACTTTAAGATTAGAACAGGAGTTTGAAAAAGTTCTAGATTGCTATGTTATTTATTTAACTTACATGTAAAGTTCATTATTTGCAACATTAGGCTGCATTCATCAAAAGCCCAGTATTAAGGTTGCCAGGAGAAATATCAACAATCTCAGATATACAGAGATATCATTTAATGGCAGAAAGTGAAAAAGAATTAGGAAGCCTACTTGGGATTGAAAGAGGAGAGTGTAAAAATTTACTTGGGGCTAAATATTCAAAAACCAAAAATCATTTTTAAAAACATCAAAAAAAAAAAAAGAAATACCTAAAGTCTTTGCAATTGGTCCCATCACTTCCTGGAAAATAGAAGGAAAAGAAATGGAAGAAGAAGTGTCAAATTTCATACTATTGGTTCCAAAGATCACTGCAATGTTGACCACAGCCATGAAATTAAATGATACTTTTGGAAATAAAGCTATGGCAAATCTGGATAGCATACTAAAAACAGAGATATCACCTTGCCAAAAAAATGTTCCAACAACAGAAATATTTTTTTTCCTACTAGCAATGTATGTCTGAGAGAGTTTTAACAAAGGAAAATTAAACAATTCAGCATTGATGTTTTCAAAATGTTGTACTGGTAGACTTTTGAGACTCCTTTGGTTAATAAGAAAATCCAATCAGCTCACCATAATGAACTTAATTCTGACTATTCCTTGGAATGAAAAATACTGATGTTGAAGCTTAAATACTTTGGCCACATAAAAAGATGTAACTCATTTGAAAAACAAAACCAAACAAAAATATGTTGGGAAAGAATGAAGGCAAAAAAAATGCTGGCAGAGAGAAATGAATTATGACAAAGAAAAAATACAAACTTGGTCAAATTTCAAAAGATTGTTGAAGACCGAAGGATCTAGCATGCTGTGATTCATGTTGTTACAGTCAGAAATTGCTGAATGACTGAATAGTAACAAAACTACCTCATTACTTAGAGGTTTGAAGTCTTCCTTGATTATCTGATTTCAGTGAACTTAGTTTTCAATAGAAATATATTTTTAGTTTCCTAAGGTTATTGGTTTTTTTAATATGGATGTTATGGACATACTTTCACCATTGCCATTGTAAGTAATCATTTTTCAGAAAATTGAATACTGAGGAGAAACTTTGAAGCAAGAAAGTAAAACAAAATTTACACTAAAGTATATGATAGGCCACTTAAAAAGCCAAAATATAAGAAGAATTGATGAAAAAAAATCATAAATCCATATGGAGAGAAGCTATTGTAATCATCAGAAATTTAACTGGAAAGAAAACTGTTGGAGATTCTATTGATAAACAAATAACAAAATATCTTCTTTTTACCCTCCATCTTCAGAAAGGGCTTAGAAATTGTCAGCCATTTTCCTTTCTATCCCCCAAAAAGTATTTTAGCATATTATAATTCAGTCAGAACCCCATAAATGTACTATAATGACATCATCAGCCCTTCAAATCTCTTTTTTCTATAAGATTGAGGAAATAGAAATGAATCTCTGAACTTTTTAGTCAAGATATGTCTACTAATGATGCTTTCTCCTTCACCTGACCACAAGTCATAAGCACATGACCTCTGCTATGATCATGCTATTTTGGATTAGGCTTTTTCCTTATGGTTTCTTATTTATTTTTTATAGAAATTCATGATGCCTATAAAGGTAGCTGACATATTTCTAGACACCTAAATGTTAGATTAGGGGCTATCAGAACAATTGTTAGCAGAAGAGGTAAATATCAGTTGTAGGATCTTCTACTAAACATAATGTGACTGAGTTAGAATTTGGATATCAGTTTTCTTAAATATGATATTTTACCACACAAAAATCCATGTGATCATATGAGCTGATAAGCTTTGACTGTTTTAAAAATTGTCTCATTTTTAATATTTAGTCTACTCTTTATCAACAAATATTTTAAAAACTATCTGTTCCTCTACTATCATGCTCTGTATAGTCTCATATATTTGGTGTGTGTAAATATCTTTGAATGAACAGAACTTTCTATATACAACAATACAGGTTTTACTTGTAGTGGTGACTTCACAGTGTTGAGATAATAGGTCCTTGCCAGTAGATTCATTCCCTTTATGCTGTAGAGATTCTAAGGTTGAATAGCTTAATGGTTTTTCAATTTATTGCAGAATGTAAGTAAATAGCTGTCTTGCTCAGATAGTCATCTACTGTGCACAGTACAGTATTTAGGACTCTAGTAATGGACAGCTTCTAGGAAATGGGAATTGATAACCAGCTGATAAGTCCCTTGACTGAAAATGGAATTATTTCCTATTTTTTCCTTTGTTCTTTTCCTATAACTTAATCTCTCTGTATTATATCTATACTGAATTACCTAAACTAAAAAACAGAAGCTCACATAGCATTGAATATGATTAAATGCAATAGTTCCTTCCATGACACAGAAAATCAATCTATAGAAATTCCTTTTTAAAAATATAATATTCTATAGTTTTTTTTCCTTTTCAAATGATCTTTAATTTGTTTTTCTATAGATTGAGATCCTACCTTGTTTGACTTCTAGAGAAAGTTACTCCAACCTCTCCCTATTGCTTATATATTAATAAGATCACACATGTTTTGCCTGTCTTCCAACTGCCTTAATTGATCTACCTTTTGATGTTAGAGTATTCTTCTTAGTAAGTGGGAAAAATGCAGCTGTTGTCCCTAAACAACCAAAGTATATAGCTCTATCAGGAATTACACTAGATTTATTAAAATTTATTGTTTATAACTCAGGAATACCTGAAGTTATTTTTTTTAATTTTAAATTAGCCATATCAGGCCTTCTCATTCATTATTGGTGTGTTCCTTATTGAATTGTCAGAAAGTTTCCTTTCACAAACACATACATATAGACATGTGTGTTTATTTCTGTATATATATGCATGTTTTATATATGTATATATATATATATGTATCAGGTAATACCTTTCTTGATTTAATTCACGTTATTTTTATTCATGTACTCTGTTTTAACTTATCTGGTCTGTTTGCTATTCCTTGAACTTGATATTTTATCTCTCATCTTCCATACATTTGTAGACTTTGTCCTCTAAACCTGGGATTTATTCCTTCCTCATCTCTGACACTTGAAATTCCTGTATTCCTCAAAGTTCAGGTCATGATAACAACAATTGCAAGAAGCTATTCAGGGGGCAGGTAAGTGGTGCAGTGCATGGAACAATGGTCCTGGAGGCAGGAAGACCTGAGTTCAAATCTGATCTCACACAATTAATTATTGCCTAGCTGGGTGACCTTGAAAAAGTCACTTAACCACGTTGCCATAAATAAAAATTAAAAAAAAGGAAGATATTCATTCTTCACAGTTGCTTTTGCATCTCACAATAAGAGACATTCTTGTCTAAGTAGGATTTGGACAGAATTGCATTATCCTAATCCCTCATCTTTTTACCAAAAAGCAAAAGTTCTCAAAATGTGATCTAGGGATTCTATAAAAATTGTCTGCAAGGTCAAAATTATACTGACATTATATTGTCGTTTCTAATATGATAAATACTGATAAATATGTTTCATAGAAACAAAATCACTTTGGAAATTCTCAATAGTCCTCAGTAAGTTTTAGGAGTATGAAAGGGTATTGAACTAAAAAAAAAATGAGAACTGTGGGTATAAGTGTTTGATGAACTATTCCTAAAATAACATAGCAGGGTCAAGAATGAAATCCTGCACAGACTACCCATCAGTTGCTTTGGAATAAATCACTGTACTAGAACACATGTACAGTTGTTACAATCCCAGACTCCCTTTGGACAGTCATGAATTTTTATTATTTATAAACTTTTGAAATATCCCCCATATTTACACCTAGTCACTAGTTAACTCTTCCCTCCAGCCTCAAGTATCGATTAACATACTTGAAGTGGGATATAACCTGTGCACAGTGAGTTCTAAAGGAAAAATGCATTCAAAGAATTTAAGTAATTAATAATAATGAGAAAAATAAACATTTTATAGTTATTTGAGGATTATATCAGCATCATTTTCATAACTCAATATATAAATTCCTTACCTGTAAATTTTTAATATTTCTTGTCCTCACAATAATTGGTCTCACAATACTTAATGGTGTAATGTTTATGAAACTTTGCTCTCTATAAACTATATCAAGATTCAAAATCATAATATCCAATAACTAGAAGGAACTCAAGTGCAGAGATGTCTTATTTCTTGCCTGCTACTCTAAAAGACATTGAACCCCTCAATTAATCCTGTATCTCCACTTCTTAACAATCCTTTCATTAAAATATTTTAAGATATTTTTTGAGAAATTTTATTTTACTCCAAATAGTTATTTATAAATGCAAATTCTCTTACCCCATATTGATCTTTACCTTATATCAAAGAAAAGGACAAAATAAAGCAGAAACCTTCAAAGTAATGAGACATGACATTGTGTGCAATATTTTGTCTACATAACTCTCTTCCTCTTTCCTTAAAATAAGAAGGTATGTTTCTTTATCTATTCTCTGGTGCCAAGATTGATTGAAATATTTTTAGTAATATTATTTTCATTTTTATTATTATAAGATTGTTCTTCTGGGTCTATCTATGTTTTTCTTCATCAGTTAATACAAATCTTTCTATACTTTTCTGTCCTCACATTTTAAATTTTCTTACTACACAGAAATGTTGCATTTCATTCATCTACCACAATTGCTTCAGGAGTTTAGGAATTGATGAAGGTCTACTTCACTCAGGTTTTTGCTATGATGAAAAGGACTACTAAGTACTTTTTTTTATATATTGGGCCTTTCTGCCTTTGTCCTCCCTTCCTGGCATTGGAGTCATTGGGGCTTAGATTTTAAATAGTTAACTCTTCTCACATAATGGATTTTAAAGAATTCAACAGAATTGCCTCAGGTTATGGACAAAACCCCTTTCAACAAAATTGCTTTAGTAATTCAGGGAAAAAGATATGTGACCAAACTTTATGAGATGTTAGAGATAAGAATAACTGGGAAGAAATGAAATATGTATAAAGACTATTGTTCTAAGATTCAGGGTAATAGATTCAGAATTGAAAATTGTTTGATTTTCACAACATAGTTTTTCCATGCTTCTGCTTTTTTAAAATTAAACTTTGAAAGGAGTTTAATGGAAGAGACAATATCCAAACTGTCTTTTTGGTTCTAATATTCTTTGATTCCCTGGGTCTAATAAAAATTTAGCATATAGGAAATTGAATCTATTCCCTTTGAGTTCCTTTTCATTTATTTTTATTTTAGAAAGATGAGTCTATCTCTGGTTTTAAATAGCTTATAAAATACTCTTCCAGAGGTTTTGGGCTAAATGTACCTGGCTGCCATTTTAAAAGAAAATGTAAAAAAAAAATTACGAATTCTGGACTAAGGAATACACAATTGAAACATATAATTACAGATGATGAATGAGCCTATTTCATGTTAGTCAGGTTTCTCCATCTCTCAGATCAAGTCTTCATGCATATGTAAATTTGTGTCTGTATTCAGACAAGAACTTTGATTACTCAATGCAGTGGAAAAAATTGAGAGCTTTCGATCCTTTCCCACCTAGAAGAAATTAAAACACTGTATAGGCAAATCACTCATATTTAATGATCCTACTAGAAAAATCTGGCAGGCCACATATAAATTATTTAATTTATTTTGAATGTAATTGCCTCATGGGGACTTAATTTCATTCTTCCACATGAGTGGAACAAATTATATTTATACATTCCTGTTGTCAATAATTCACCAATTTTTCTACACTGAATCCTGGACATTGATGGGCATAAAGGAACAATCTAGGCTATTAATTAATGTTTAATCTGCAAGTCCTACTCTGAATCTTAAGCTCACAAGGACTATGTCAATAGAATACAAGTTATGTCAATTCCTACCAAGCTAAGAAGATTAAGTATAGGCTTAAAGATAGATTGTCTATGTTGTCTGAGAACCAGCTTAGCCTATTCAGAAATATATTTCAACAGGTTGACTATAGGGTGATGGATTTTTAACAACAAAAATTCAAAAGGATGCTTCATTAGTTTGTGAGCTCTTCAAGGGCAAGTACTTATCTTTTGCCTTCTTTGTATTCCTAGCACTTATCACATAGTAGATCTATAAAATATGTTTATTGACTGACTCAATTCTAAAGTATATAGGATTCATGACCTATGCCAGTGAAAGGACAAACTTCACTACTGAAGAGAAGGAACCTAGAATTTTGATGTAAGCATTAAACCATCCCTTTTTACTTAAGCACACAATGTACTTAACCCTATAGTAGATAGAGAAGTGGATGTAAAGGTAGATAGTATTGGCTCTGTTTGTAAATATTGGATGGGGAAAAATTGTTGGGGAAGCAATTCTATTAAATTTAACCAGCATTCACTGAATGCTCCCTAATTTTAATGAACTGTTCTAGTGACTACTGATACAGTTTCTACAGAAATGAAAGAAAGAATGAAAGAAAATATTGTAGAAAGGAAAATGAAAGAAGAAAAAGACACATCCTATCCTTTGGAATAAAAGGTGAATTCAGGTCACTTGGGCTGGGCATACAAATGGGGTGAATTTGTAATTCTACTCATTCAAACAAAGCATATCCAAAATAAACACAAGTCATTTCAGTAGGAAGACACTAATCATTGGAGAATTTAGAAAATATCTCATGTTGCACTTAAAGACTTTATTTATTTTCAGTTTTTCAGTTTTCCTTCTAATCTTACTTCCTTCCCCCAGCCCCCGCAGAAAGCAATTTGCCAGTCTTTAAACTGTTTCCATGGTATACACTGATCCAAAAGGATCTCTTATTGAAGATGTTATCTAAACTTCTCCTTGAATGAATATAGCAATTCTAAAAGAGAGAGAAAGAGTTAAAAATGGAGCACATTTCTGAATATTTGGAATAGTTTGTGCAAAGGCAGGGAGGGTGGAGATGAGATGTCATGCAGTTATCAAACTGGTTTGGTTGAAAGGAACAAAAGTGTGTCAGGAAGAACAAAAGTGATTGAATAAATGGATGCATAATCATTTGTGGTAGAATTTGGAGCTAACTAAATGTGATGTATTCTCATCAATTAGGAGTACATCTCCCCATGCTATTGTTGTTTGTCCTTTGTTCTCAAAGAAGACTACAGGGAGGTGATATCATAACAAGCACATGAATTGGATTTCAGTGAGTGGGTGCTGTGATAAGTTGCCAACTTTATTTTCTTCTGCATTCCCATTTGGGTCTAGTGGTCAGATAGGGATCAAGATGAATAGACAAACCCTATATATGAATCAATCATTTCTCCATATTAGGAGCTTGAACACTGGGCTAGAGATAGGGAATAGAACTCATTGCAGCTTTGCATAACAGATGGTCAGAATAATTTGATATGTCTGGAAATATATACTAAAGTCTAATTTTGCAGGAATTTAATTGCCAAATAAACAATTTCTTTATTTTAACCTAGGAAAACTAAAGAGTCATTGATGATTGTTGAGCAATGTGTCATGTCCATACATATATTTTAGTAAAATTATTTTGAAAGCTGTGTGATAGATGATTTGGAGCTAGAACCAATCAGAAGTCTACAGAAATAACCTAGATGAAAGATGGTGAAGGCTTAAATTATTGTGATATTTAAATAAGTGGGAAGAAATGAATAAATAATAGAGGAAAAACAGGCAAAAGTTTAAAAATATAATTTTCCCAAAGATAACATTTTTAAACTCCATGTCAATGTGAAGGAATAAAAGGCAATGGACCGAGCAGTTACTAAGGGTTATGGTCATAGAAGTTCTGTTTAAATAAGGCAAATTTAAAAAATAAACAACTTGAGTACAAGAATTGGTGTAGAGAATGTGGAAGATCATTATGAATATAGAGAAAATATGAACAAAATCTAAAAGACAAGAAAATCAAGATAAAATTATATTTTGCTGTGAAAAATATACAAACTTGTCATTGAGTTTTTTGGCATAATAGGGTTAAATGAAGAGGCAACATATCACATCAAAGAAAGAATACTAGTCTAAAAGTCAGATAATCTGATTTCAAATACCAACTCCAAAACTTGATCATAATCTTGTTCAATTCATTACTTCTGTGTACTTCAGTTTCTTTTCGTGAAATGGGGTCATAATATTTATTCTTATACTCATAAAGGCATTCAGGCAAGGAATAGCTGAGTAACTTTTTTTTTTTTTTTTACATTTTATCCCTTTCCTATAACTTTAGCTATCCATATTGCAAAATGATTAGGATTGTTATGGTGAAGTCAGGTTGAATAGCTAAATATAAATATGACCCAAATGCATACAGGCTTATCCTAAAAGAACTCATTAATTAAGTATAACTTTAGCAATGTGTTTATGTGTCTGCCAAAAGCTAGAGTTGAGATCACATTGTGCCATTATACTGACAGAAAACTTGTATATTTAACCAACTTTCTTGATTTATGTTATGCTTGAGGCTGGTCTAATTCTGAAAGAAATCTTTGGATCTGTAATAAAATAAATCTAGCCTACTAATGACTTCAGAAGATTCAGTTTAGTCAGATATGAACCACAAATTATGAATTAAGCTTTAAGTCATCCTAGGTATGAGAAACCTGAGTAATCGCAAGCACTATACTGAAAGTAGGATAGAAGAGTCCTGAAGTCTAATTCATGCTTCATTCCACTATAACCCACATTAAGTTCTTTAAAGTATCTGGAGATAACATTATTATTAACCAATCTGAAATTGTTTCTAGAACCTTAGGTCATTTGACAATGATTTTTGAGTTGGCAAAATGGTGTACTGTTAAAAACCAACCAACAAACAAAAAAAAAAATCTCAGCTAGTGATTTAGTAAATCAGAGAGCTGATTTACTAAAATCACAGGATAAGGATTTCTTCACTGATGACTCTATATCCTTGTCATGTGAACCATGGCATTTAAACCTTTTAGGAGTCGGTTCCAGAAGTGTATCTGTTGATTCCTTGTTGTGGAGGAAGTTTGCCTTATGATCAAGTTCTTCCCAGGGAAGAAGTACTGTGTTTGTTTTCTGAGATGATGATGATGATGATGATGATGATGATGATGATGATGATGATGATGATGATGATGATGATTAGCCTGAGTTCTCTCTTTCTATCTCAAGTTCATTCCCCTTGCTGTCTAGATCCACCCATTTAGGACTGATCAATCATTTAATTAACATTTATTGAGTACTTAACACAGGGACTGTATTAGGCTCTAGGGATAGAAAATGAATATAAAATCAGTTCTTGACCTCAAAAGAAGTTACAAGTAATGATCCACTTTTCTCTGATTGTTTGATTTTCTTATATAATGCCATATTCCACTCTTGGTTTCTAGAGATAGCCTATTTTTCTGCCTTTTTTATCCCACTGCTACTTGGCTCTGTTCTTCATGTACTGGACTTTGAATCATTCCCTGGCTTCAAATACTAGATCCATCTCAACTGCCTGCCTTAAGACCATTCTCTATGTTTAATCTTCTACTCCTAATCTATAACTTTCACTCTCAGTCTTGCCTTATTTTAATATTAGCTCTCTGTACTGATTCCATAACCCAATAGTGTCCAATACTGGGTTCTTCACAAATCAAAATAGATCCAGATCACATAGATTGGTCAGAATCAGTCTTTTATATTTTCTAACTGGGAGGTGAAGAAATAAATTTGATTATGTCTTGAAAGTTGATCTGACTCTCATTCAATGATTTTTTTTATAATGAATTCAGCCACATTTGGATTCATTGCATTGCTGTCTTTCTGTTCAGGAATGTTCACATCCCTGAAACCAAAATGTCTCATTTGTCCAAAGATATTTGGCCTTAGCATCACTTTTCAGAATAGTTCATCGATCAGAAAGTAACTATTTTCCAGTGACTCATTAAAAAGTCAAAATGATTTATAATAATAGAACAATATGGTTCTTGACCTCCAAGAGAAGAATATTGAGTCTGTAGCTTGACAACAATCATAAGTCTAAAAATGCTTAGTTTGCGTCACTTGCTCAGGAACAAATCACCCTAGAGTATAGGACCTAGCATACATCATATATCTGAAGCTAGTAATTAGTCATTCAAATTTAATTTGAGGAGGAAAAAGTCTAAGTACAGTCTTTTACCATGAATAAATCACAGGTTCACACAAAAGCTATTTAAGCTAATGGGGTAGCTTGACTTTTACTGGTTCTTTATAATTAATTAATCTTGTGATTTAAGGTGTGTGGTTTATAATTAGAGCCCTCTGTTTCAGATTTTAAAGCCAATATTTACTCCCCCTTTCTAACCAAAGGCTGCTGCAGTTACTGGTTGGCAAATTTTTATTTATAGTGACAGCAAAAATATTTTTCACTAAGTTCCACATCTCTTCTTTCCTCAATACCAGGATTGTGATGAACTGCAAGACATAATAGGGCTAGAGGATGAGTGTAATTTAATTGAAATAAAATGCAACCCATAAAACAAAAAAAAATAGATTAACTGTTGGGGCAACTAGGTGGTGAAGTGTATGGAGTTCTGGGTCAGGAGTCAGAAAGAATTTTCTTCCTGAGTACAAAATTGATTTCAGACACTTCTAATTGTATTACCCTGGGAAAGTCATTTAACCCTCTTTACTTCCATTTGTCATCTGCAAAATGAGCTGGAGACATTTATGGGATCCAGTATCTGTGTCAAGAAAACCTCCAAAATGAGTTCCCATAGCACTGAAACAACTGGACAAAACAACACAGAAAATGTCATGGGAATTCCCTTTCTTTGTTTGAACCTAGAGAATATTTAAAAAATGAGTTTAACATGAAAATAATGAAGCAACAAGCCCAAACTGAAAGAATGTTGGATTTGGAATCAGGACAGATGTGTGCTCAAATCCTGCCTCTGCAGCAACATTGTGAGATGAATAGCCTTGATGGAAGCAACTCCTCTCAGCAGGTTAGAGAATTAGGACAACCGTTGGACAATGTTATCACCATTGAGAAAGAAAAACAAAACAAAAAACAAAACAGATTCTTTCAGAATCCGATGAAAATTTATAAAAATTATTTATGTATCACTTTCCCTTAATTCTAATTCCTCATACCAAAAATGGTTAATCTGTAAGCATATTTGACAAAAATGTATATGTGAAATGTTATCCTGACTGTTCACCACTCAGGGGAGGGGGGGTGGGGAAGGGAGGGTAGAAGAAAATTTTGTAACTTAAAAATATACATGTGCATATGGATGAAATTAATCAATTAATTAATTATTTAATTGAAAAAAAATCCTGCCTTTTGCACTTTTCATTTTCATGACTATGACCAAGTCATTTAACCCTTGAATCTCAGTTTTCTCATCTGCCTTATTTAACATGAGAATTGTTGAACATAGAGCATATTTAAATAAGTTACAGTTTCTGTTTCGGTGGCATGTTCAACACAGCACATATTTCTAAAATCATGTAAATTGGGAGTGCAAATAAGACATAAATAGCCCTTGTCCTCAAGAAATGTAAAATGTAAAATAGATTACTTAATCTAGGAATATAAATAATATATCTCTAGAAAAATTCAATAAAACCTCCACAATTTGATCTCTCCCTATCTTTCCAATCTTACATTTGGTATTCCTTATACTCTAGCCAAACTGATCATACAAATCCTTTATCTTTTAAGTCTCTTTACCATTTCTCTTCCTTGTAACCACAATATCATGCTATCTTCCAATAGATTACAATATGTCTATTATTCAAGGTTAAACTCAAATGTTTAGTCTTCTAGGAAGTCATCTTTGTATATACAACCTTAATAATTCTCTCCCTCCTCTGAACTTTCCTAGAACTTCTCTTTATCACTTATGAAGCATCTTTAAAAGCTTATTCAGTTTTCCAACTTAGTTAGCTTTGGAATTGGACAATACACTGACTCTTGAGTTAGGTGGATTTAAATCCTTACTCTAATGTTCACTTGATCTTTGAACTTGAGGAAGTCATTTAACATTCTTGGGACTCAATTTCCTTATCAGTCAAATCTTTTTCCTAATCTATTCATTATCATTATAAATTTCCTTTAATCTTACATTAAACTGAGCATTTGAAACCTGAATTCTTAATTTTCTCCCCAAGTCAGGAACCTTTCCTGAAATACGTATTTTGCCATTGGCATTACCATTCCCCAAATCACCTAGACTTGAAACTTCACATGACTATTTCTTAGGGTCCTATATTTAGAATCAAGTGGCCTTAGATGTAGTCAAACACTTTCTCTGTTAAAACAAATGAAAGAACTGAGACCCAAAGAGGTAAATTACTCAGTGACAGTCACAATAAGAGGTAGAATTGAGATTCAAGTCAACGTTCTTTTCATTGCATCACTATCTTTCCCTTGGATTTTTTTCTCTCTTCCTGCTAATCCTAGAATCATAGAGTATCATAAGTAGATAAGATCTTAGAGTTTATCTATCTTGGTAGTGTCAAACATATTGTTTATAAGGATCCTTGTGGACTGCATATTAACCCAGGCTTAAAATATAATGTTACATTTTTATTTTGTTTATAATTTTCCAATTGCATTTTCATCTGATTCAGGTCATTCTCAGGATTTTTGTACATGAGGCTGGTGTGCTTGATAGTTCTGCTCTAATTCAATAACTTTATTATATAGATGTTAAAACTGAGGTCAAATTAGAGAAGCAATCTACCCAAGGACATCAGATTAGTTAGAAATGGGATGGGTATACAACTGATGTTTCAGTAATCTCAAAACATGTTCTCTTAAAGTCAAGAGAGATGTCCTCTAACTTCCCTTTGAAATGTTCACCACACTTTTGCCCTGCGTCCCTTTCTGAATTTAATTTTCACTCATTTCTAACTTATTCCTCAATCTTAGCATGTTCTTTTCCATTCCTCCATTGATTATGCAGATTGTCACAATCCTTTGAAGCACAGATCAAATTCTATTTTTTTTCTAAGAAACCTGCCTAAATATTTAAGTTCACCCTAGATGCCCACTAGTGTCCTACAGTACTTACAATCTCATTCATTTTGGGGACTAATATTTTTGGTTATCTTTTGCACATGCATCTGTTTTGCTTCTCAAAGAAGCTTGTAAGCTTTATGCTAGCAGGTTGGCTTTATTCTACTTTTAAAAAATAATATTCTTTTGTCCCCAGCATCTAGATCATTGTAGACAGTCAATAAATTTATGTGGCCTGGTGACCTAATTCAGATTGAGGAAAGTGTTCTGGTGGTGAAATTCTGGGGACAAATGAAAGCTGCAAAGAATTGTTACCTGAGGAAATTTGATGCATAGCTGTAAGGGTCATTCATAGCTCTCTTTTGACTGACAGAAGACAAGATAAGAAAAATGTTTTGAGCTTCCCAAGGCTATAGAAAGAAAAGGAAACTCAGCATTTGCTAAGCAAAATATCTAAGAGATTATTATCTGTGCCTTTTAGAGCTAATAATGAAGAATTCTCATTTGTCTGTTTAAAGAAGCCTTTGTATCCTTTATCTGCTTAGAAATCTGCTATAATCAAAGTACAAAGGAACCCATTAGGAGATCCATGTACAGCTATTATAAGCAAGAACACAGCCCTGGGTATCAAGTGAGGTTTTGTCAAGAAGGCATAATTCCTATTTTCAAACTATTTCACCTACTCTTCAGCTATGCTATTAAGATACTAACTACCCAACCTGCAGGTGTGCACCTGCAGAGAGAATTAATGTCTCTGAAATTTTTAAAAGACTGGCCTCTCTTCAGCATCAGAAGCCAGTAAACCCGTTCTTCTAATTAAAGCTACATTTTGAGGCAATGAAGATTTAGAAGTGACCTGGATGCAAGGCAATCAGGGTTAAGTGACTTTCTAAAGGTCACACAGCTAGTAAGTGATTGAAGTAGGATTTGAACTCAGGTCCAGGAGACTTAAGATCAATGCTCTACCCACTGAACCTTCTAGCTGCACTAGGAGAATAATACATACCTTGGTTTGGAAGGTCTCCTTTTAGGCAACATTTAATGAGGCAAATTAGAAGAAGGAAAGCAAGGAGAATGAAAGAGATATTCAACTAGTAAGTCTTCACTACCAGATTTGTTATTTTTTAAGAGGAGTTACAGAAATACATGGAATCAAATTCAAGTGAGAGACAAAGATATCTATCTAGATAGTAGCAAAGGAAACATGGTCAGATGCACCATTAAGGAAAATCACTTCGGTGGCTGAATGGAAAATGGATTGTAGTAGGGAAAGAAACTTGATGTAGGCAAATTCACCAGCATGCTATTGCAATAGTTCTACAAAGGCAATGAGGTCCTACACCAAATGGGTGGTTGTGTCAAAGGAGAGAATGGAGTGGATTTGAGAGACATTGCAAAGGTAAAAATCAATAATCCTCAGGTATAGATTTGAGGGCACATGAAGTAGAGAATAGTCAAAAATGACACAGATTGTGAACATGCTAGACTTACAGTAATAAGGAAATTATGAGGAAAAAAGAGGTAAGATAATATAATGACCTCTATCCGGAGCATGTTGAGTTTAAGTTATCTACTTGATTTCTGATTTGAGATGTCTGAAAGGCAGTTAGTGATGTGAGATTGGAGGTCAATGAGATAGGGTAGGATGATAGATTTGAGAATCATCACAGAAGTGAAAATTCCATTAGAGTTATGAATATTTCATATTGTGAAGTAATATGGGGGAAAGGAGAAAAGGGTCCATAACATAACCTTCAGTTAGAGGGCAAGATCTTCATGAGAATCCAATAAAGGGGACAAAGGAACATTCAGACCAAATGGAGGAGAACAGGAAAAGAAGGACCAAGGGAAAAGAGAATATCATAGTAAAGTGTGTGAGATCAGCTGTTTCAAACAGTATAAAGAGGTTGATGAAAATGAGGACTGAGCAAAGGCCATTGCATTTGGTGATTAATACATCTTTAATAACCTTGAAAAGAGTAGTTCTTTTGGAAGCTTGAGATTAGAAGTCACATTGTAAGGGGTTAAAAAAGCATGAGAGGACATAAAATGGAGGCATTTATTGTTGATTGTCTACTCAAGGAGTTGAACCATAAAGGACACAAGAGCTATGGATGTTAATTTATGGACATATAACTAGACATGACCAGATAAAGTGGCTAGCCTTGGTTAAGAGTAAATTTACCACATCCCGTGTTATAGAAGTAAAGGGGAAAATAGGAGAGATATGAGATGAAGAAGAGATGAAAAGGAACTTAAGAAGAATGGGTCTTTTTTTCTGTGTTAGGGGAGGTGAAGCCTGGGAAGTTTGAGAAGATATCAAAGGTTTACAAGAGCTGCTGGAAAAAGTGCAGTAGTGAATTGTTATGTGAGTTGTGAGTTATAGAGTTTTAGAAGGATGGTTATGTGAGTTATAGAAGGATTGCCTACTAGTAATTAGGACATAATTTATTTTCACTTCTGTAGTGAATTCAGTCAAATTAGTTGAGTGATTTTCTTTATCTTTTCTCCAGTTTCTTTAGATAGCATATGTGTAACAGCTAAACTGGCAGATTTTGGTAGAAACTTGATTGGTCACAGTCACTGCTATGATAAATGAGCTAGGTCATAGAGGATAGTGTGGAATTGTAGGTGGGGCAAAAAGAAGAGAATAGTTTGTGTTGGAGAGATGGCCTAATAGAAAACAAAGGGGTTGATCAAATACGCTTATTTTTGCATTCTTTAATATTATTGATACTCACATAAACTACATTCAGAACATTGCTTTGAATTTTTACTATCAGATAAAACTGAATTTCATCTGCTTTCTTACTGAGCCAAGAATACTGCATCTTTCTATCTTTTCATCCTACTTTTGATATAGTTAAATGCAGCCTTCTTGGAGACAGATTAACCATCTATTGGCAAACCCTATGGAGTTCTTATTTTTTGTTTAGTTAACTTCTGAATTATTATGTTTACTTCATCAAGCCAGTTCTGATGTTTGTGAATGTTCTGGCCTAAATGAGTAAATTTGGTGATGTACACTACCTTGATAAAAGCTATTCATTTCATTTCTGATCCACTGTTGTCAATCATATTTTGGATCAGTTTTCCCTTTAAGTTAGCAGCAAGTTGTTCATGTTTAGAGAAATATTCTGTTGAGATTTAGTCTTCTGATAGTCCTTGTGCCTTGATTCTATAACTTTTGTTGAATGGGAATGTTTAGTTTGGAGAGAATAAATCTATATGATCTGTTCAGTACTTTTTGACACACATCACCTTTGTCATTCTCACATTCTGTCTCTTCTTACAATGACAAAGTTCATGAAATGCCTATGTTTGCTGTATAGTTGCATCCTTGAAATTGTATTGCATTCAGATAAAAGGAAGATAGTGTTAGTGTTGAGAAAGTCATGAAACATACACATCTTCAGTAGTAAATAACTATTTTTATTGTAATTTCCATCTCCATTCATCACAAAGACTCCTTGATATGTTTGATACTATGCTGTTTATATCTACCTATTCCACTAAGGAAATTTTCACATGTTTTGGGTAAACATTCTCCTCCCCAATTCACATATATGTTTGAGGTCTACTGGTTAACTTCAACCCCTGTTTTGCTTGGATGCCAAGAAAGTTTTACTGAGGCATGATCATTGCACAGCTTCTTGGAGACACAGATGAGAGTTGGGTGACAGGTGAACACCAAAGGTAGATAAGTAGCCCTCATTCAAGGGTAGTAGACTCCACCAATACACCATTAGTTGTATATTATTTTTTTTCTTATCCAATTGGGAATAGAAGGAAAAGGAAAAAAAAGAAAAAAGACATATATGAGGAAGGGATGATATGAATGAGAAAGGAGGTTGTCAGAAGCAAAACAGACTTTTAAGAAGGTACAGGATAAAAAGAAAGGAAAGGATAAATAGAAGAAAATAGGATAAATTTGAATTTGTAATTAGTATTTATAGCTTTGAATAGGAAAGAAAGCAGATAATCCATAAAATAGAAGCAAATAGCAGAATTGATTAAAATGAGAATCTACCAATCTGTTCTACATAAAGTCACACCTGAAGTAGAGAGACACAGAGAGTTAAAATAAAGTGCTGGAGCAGAATCTACTATGCAGGTGAGGTTGAAAAAGGCGGGGTTGGCAGTAACAATCTCAGATAAAACTAAAGGAAAAATACAATTAACTAAAAGATTTATTAGTGGAATATGTTTTGCTAATAGTTTCCTAAACAATGAAGAAAAATTTTTAAAATTTGGAGCATATTTCTTTTATAATGGACTCATTTCTTAAATATATAGGAAAGTATGTAAGGTTTATAAAAATAAGAGCCATTCCCAAATTATTAAATTTTCAACAGATATGAACTGGCAGTTTTCAGAGGAAATAAAAGGCTATAAATAACCATGTGAGAAAAAAAAATCTTTAAATCACTACTGATTAGAGAAAGGCAAATTAAAGCAATTCCGAGTCCCCTCAAATCTCTCAGAAATGACAAATGCTGTAGGAGATGAGGAAAATAGGTACATTAATAAATTGCTGCTGGAATAGGGGATGGGCCCAACCATTTTGGAGAACAGTTTGAAGCTACTCCTGAAATGCCACAAATACTTTCAAATCCTTTCTCCCAGATAATAGCACTGTATCTTTGTATCCCAAACAGTTCAAAGAAAAAGAGACAGAACCTGTGGAAAAGAGGGATCATTTATGAGGGAGAAGGACACATGGAAGTTACCTGAAGTTATCAGATTTAAGCACAACTGTAATGAAGTCTTTTCCCAAAGTAGGAAAACTGACCTCTTAGAGCTCTATTGTGTTTCTCAAACATTTTGCTTCTAGGGAGAATGAGAAAGCAACTAAATTAAGTCAGGAACTATTTTAGACCTGAGACTGTGATAACAGCTAGCCATTTTTTGATAACTTGAAAATATCCACCCTGTTTTCATTGACTGTTATCTACTGCTGTGCTGCTCCCATGGGAAGGCAATCAGAAGAGTAAATTCTCTCTCTCTCCCTCTCTGGCTCTATCTCTCTCTCTAATTTGTCTTGAACTTTGTCTAGTTGCTGGAATCTGATGACTGGAGGAGAGTGTGAGACTAATAACTTTGTACAACTTTGCCTCACTGAAATCCAAATGATGCAAAAGTCAAGACATAATTTCATTGGTTTCTCTGAAAATGAAGGATGAACAAAAACTAGAAGCTATCTTCCTATTTATAGACTTGAGATAGACATATCCAAACACAAAATGCATGTATTAATAAATGTATAAGCATGTGTATAAAAAGTTATTCCTTAGTAGAAAAATCACCAAGTGATATGAGAGAATCATTCTCAAAAGAAAAATTTTAAATTTAAAATCATATAAAAGACTGTTACAAATCATTACTAATAAGAGAAATGCAAATAAAAAGAACCCTGAGGTTTCACTTCATATCCTTCAAATTGGCATATTGGATAAGAGATAAGTTACTGGTGCATTGATAAGGGAGCTGTGAATTAGTTCAATTATTTTGGAAAGTATATTTAAAATATGCAAAAACATATAAGTTAAAATGTTTATATATTTTTAGCCCATAGATTTCATTACTGGTTTTATACTGAAAGAAGGATACTGATAATAAGTGCTCAAGCACACCAAAATATTTATAGCTGAAGTTTTTATTATAGCAAAGACTTGGAGAGGGAAAGTTGATATTCATCTACTTGGGAATGACTAAACAAATTGTGGCATATGAATGTACTGAAATATTACTTTGCCTATGAATCCATGAATGTGATTGAGACAGAGATGCATTATAATATCTGTAAGATCTAATGCAGGGTAAATGAATTAGAGCCATGATAATACTGTATATATACATACATATATATATGTATATATACAATTATCACAAAATAAATGAAAATACTTAAAAAAACCCAAATTCTCATAAATGTGTACCTTCCATGAATGGGTAATACTTGTCTTCTTCCAAGCTTCAGTTTAGGTATTCCCGGTCCCCCCAAAATATCATTCATTTATTTCCCTTCTCAATCTTTGTTAATTCCTTTGTATTTACTTTTCTACATGTTATTATGCATGAAAGGAGTATTGTATAATATTTAGAGAATGAGCCTCAAAGCCATTAAGATTCTTCCTTTGATCGTTATTGTATATGGAACCCTGGGAATGTCACCTAATCCATATAAGAAATAATCTATACAATTAAAATTGTTGATCCAGTGTCTATCTTTATATGACTGCTGTATTTCTCAACAGTATATAAAATCCTCGAGGACATAAAATATGTGTGTGTGTTTGTGTGTGTGTGTGTGTGTGTGTGTAGCATATTAAGCTTAAACTTATTTTGTTTTTCATGTCATGATTTTATCAGTATAGGGAACTCCTGGGGAAGAATTTTTATTTGCCAATTCAGATAAGCACATTCTCTACAGCCTATAGACTGTGAACTCTTTCGAATAATTTGATTCATATTCATTTTGGAAGGCAATTTGAGGTAGTAGACTGAGTTGACTTTTAAATCAGTAAATCTTAGATCGTATAAAAATAAGTAACCCTGAACTGATCTATCATGAGTGACCATGAAAGAATATACCATTCTTTTAGAACAAAATTTCTCACAAAAGTAACAAAGGAAAGAAAAACAATAAAATTATTAAACTTCACCATCAAATGACTTATGTTGTTGTGATATGATTCATGAAAATTTATTCATTCCTTTAAAATAATTCAATGGACATATTGTCTACATTTATTAATGCATCTCCTTTGCCCCTCTCAGTAATTTTCGACAGTTCAGAATTTTAAAAAAAAAGGTGATGGGAGGAGATTGGCAAAATTGTCCAAGATATCAAACTCCTATCTAAAGTCCTATCCCCCACCTATATTGAAAGGGTGATATGATAGTAGTGGCACATGCCTCTAATACTTGGTATGGGGAAGATGGTGATGCTGGGATATGGCCAGAAATTAACATCAATAAATTTGTTCATACAATTTTAGGCAAATGGATCTTGCCTATCCTTGTTATGGACACTTTGATAGATGTTATTCCCAAACCTATGGTATATGTCAGACAATTCCCAATTTTTCCCATACCCAAAGAAGGAGTAATCCCTTTCCCACAGCCTCCTTATAATTTCAACTTCAACATTGTTTTTGTAAGAAGAAGGTAGAGAAAATCAATTGTCTTAGTCACATTATTATTTAGACAAGTCAAGATTTATCCGACTCCTCTATTTTTATATGAGAAAGTCCTGGAAGATGCTGTTAAAATTATTATTGATACCTTGAACATATCTCTTATATGGTATCGTTGCCTCTTCTCCACAAAAAGGAACAATATAATTAAAAACATGGGTTATATAAAGAAGTAATATTATTCATGAAGAAGATACACCTATTTATGATTGTACAGAAACTTAAGCATAGAAACACGATAATGAGAATTTAAGTAAAAATGAAGAGAGGTAGAAATAGAAACAATTTTATCCCTTAGTAAAAGGTTACTTAGATCAAGAAAAAGAAATAAATAGATAGATGTATCAGGTGTGCCATACGAAAATACAGCAGCACTTGGAATGTAGAATTCAATTATCTGGACATTTAGTGGGACTCTCTGCTAAAAACATGATTACTAATAATATCTCTACCTTAAAGATAATTTCATTCTTCAAACGGAAGAGGTAACAAAAAGAGGAATCTCAATCTTGCCTTTGATTTTTACCAACAGGAAAGAAATAATTCCTGGGGTGAATCTGATGAACACTTTAAAGGAATATGTGGTATTGGAATTTTTAAAAATAGAACAAAAAAGATAAGCATAGTTAACTTTGGATCCTAGACTTTTTGAGAAAAAGATTTCAAAGCATTTGGAGATATGTGAGCTCTTATCTTGAAGACTAAAATACATTAGAGCTAGTTAGCTTAGAAAGTTGTGATAATTAAATTCTGAAGACTCAGACAGAAACAATTCAAATGAGAAAGAAACTTGTGAAGTCTCACCGGAGACTTATATTTTATGCCCTAGTCAGATTTGGATTTTTCAAAGACAGAAGAAAAAAAAAAGAAGCAAAGCTAAGTCAAGACAAAAACTCAGGATGGGTTAAAATTGTTTTAGAAAACTAAGGCTATAATAATTAATATTGAAAAGATGCAGAAAAGAAAATATTACTGTTTGAGGTGGACTGTATGAGGATAACGGATGACAGAGAAAAAGGAGTGATACCATTTGATTTGCTTCTGGTTTCTCTGTAATGGATATTTTACACTCAAAATTCAAAGCATGCATGACTTAAAAGCAGGTGAAAAACAGAATTTTATGACAATCAAAGAACACCTCTCTCTGCCTTTTATATATTAATGCCCCTAAGCTTAGACTAGCTATAACTAAGGTTACTGAAAGAATTGTCAAATTTGTTATATTGAGCCACAGACAGTTTTCTTGGGATGATAATGAAGAGGTGCCACTGGACTGGAGAGTAAGAAGTGTTTTAACTTTCAAGAGGAGAAGAGAAGTTCTACTCAAGGTAACCTGGAAAAGAGCAGAAAGGCTCTGCTCCCCAGGGTGGGAGAGGCAGCCTGCCAGAGGGGCAGCGCGCTAGAGCTAAAAAACTTCAACCTCCCAGAGGCAGCCCCAGGGCACTGGGAGCCACGGTTCCCAGTAGCAGGAGAGTTTGGTGACCTATGTCCCGGGGAGCCCCGGGCACAAATCAGGGGAACAGTGGGGAACCCCAGCCAAAGCGAGTACAGGAAGCCCAGCTCTCAGGGCACACAGTGATCAGGGAGCAACAGTGTGGCCAAGGCAGTCCTGATCCAGGACACAAAAGTTGGTGAAGCCGGTAAGCAGGAGCCCCCATGGCATGAGCCCATTGAACCTAGGGAGGGGAGTGAAGAGAGAGACTGCTGAGTTCTGCCCCTGGAACAGGACACTGGGGTTCTGACCACAATCAGATCCTGATCGCAGTCTAGCCCCCCCATAGAACAGCAGGGTCCCCTCCACCTCAGCCCCATGGGAGAGGGGGACACATATGGTCATTCACAGACCAGGAGGGACGACAGAGCCTCACACACTGAGACCATTGTGGGAGTGTCCCAAAAGCTGGGGATGCACACCCAAAATAGGCTAAGGCTGGGAAAATGAGCAAGCAGAGAAAAAAGAGGAACACCATTGAGAAGTATTTGACCTGTGAGCACAACAAGGATCAAAACACTCAGTCTGAAGATGAGGAAGCACAAGCTCCTGCATCTAAAGACTCCAAGAAAAACAGAAATTGGGCTCAGGCTATGAAAGAGCTCAAAAAAAGACTTTGAAAATCAAATGAGGGAGTTAGAAGAAAAACTGGGAAAAGAAATGAGAGAGATGCAGGAAAAACATGAAAATGAAGTCAGCAGCTTATTTAAGGAAATCCAAAAACATGCTGAAGAAAATAGCATGCTAAAAACCAGCTTAGGTCAAATGGATAAAACAGTTCAAAAAGTTATTGAGGAGAAGAATGCTTTAAAAATCAGAATTGGCCAGATGGAAAAAGAGATAAGAAAGCTCTCTGAGGAAACCAAATCCTTCAGACAAAGAACAGAACTCAGGGAGATTGATGAATTTATGAGAAATCAGGACTCAATACTTCAAAACCAAAAGAATGAAAAATTAGAAGAAAATGTGAAACATCTCATTGAAAAAACAACTGATATAGAGAACAGATTTAAGAAAGATAATTTTAAAATTATTGGAATACCTGAAAGTCATGATCAGGAAAAGAGCCTTGACATCATTTTCAAAGAATTACTACAGGAAAATAGCCCTGATATCCTAGAAGCTGAGGGCAAATTAGAAATGGAGAGAATCCACAGATCCCCCCCCCCAAAGAGATCACAAAAAAACCAATCCCCAGGAATATTATAGCAAAGTTCCAGAACTTCCAAGTCAAAGAGAAAATATTACAAGCAACCAGAAAGACACAATTCAAATACTGTGGAGCTGCAATCAGGATCTCACAGGACTTAGCAGCAACTACATTAAAAGCTCGTAGGGCTCGGAATATAATATACCAGAAGGCAAAAGAGCTTAGAATGCAACTGAGAATCAACTACACAGCCAAACTGAATGTCTTCTTCCAGGGAAAAAGATGGACTTTCAATGAACTAGGGCAATTTCAGATGTTCCTGTTGGAATGGCCAGAGCTGAAGAGAAGGTTTGATCTTCAAATACAGGACTCAAGTGAAGCATAGAGATTGGAGAAGGGGAAAATATGAGGGACTCAATGATGATGAACTTCATGTAATCCTGTATAGTAAAATGACACTGATAATACTCATATGAACCTTCTCAATTAATAGAGCAGGTAGAAGGAGCTTTTATAGATAAAGCACAGGAGAAAGCTGAATTTGAAGATAAATTCTAGTATAAAAATAGAGTTAATAGAAAAAAAGGGAAATGTAATGGGAGAAAGAAAAAGGAAAGTGAGAATAGACCAAGATATTTCATATAATACAATTTTTCTTTATTACAATGAGCTATTGCAATGATATGGAAGGGGGTAAGGCAAGTGGGAATGAGGGAATCTTTGCTCTCATCAGAGGTGGCTAGGAGAGGAAACAGCATATATACTCAATGGGGTATAGACATCTGGAGTAACAAAGAGAGAGGAGGGGACAGGGTGAAGGAGGGTAATGATGGAGGAGAGGATGGACCATGGGGGGAGAGTGGTCAGAAATAACACATTTTCTTTTTTACTTCTTGAAAGGGGCTGGGATTGGATGGCATGTCTGGGAACATAGGGCCATGTGGATGCTGCAACTAAGGGGTGGTATGGGGTCTCGATGCCTCTTGGTCCCAGAGCCGGGGATCTGTCTGCTGTGCCGCTCAGCTACCCTACAACAGTCAGAGTGAAAGGAGAGAGAAAATATAGTACGTGGTAGTGGAGAAATACGAAAGGAGGGAGTTGCGATCAGCAATGGCAATGGTGGAAAAATATGGAAGTGACTTTTGTGATGGACTTATCATAAAGAATGTGACTCACCTGCAACAGAGTTGTTGGTGTTGGAACACAGACTGAGGCACCTTTTTTATTATTATTACTTTGGTCGTGGGGCAAGGCAAATGGGGCTGGGTGGCCTGCCTGGGGCCACATACTAGGGTCATCATTGGGTGTCTGAGGCTGGATTGGGACCCAGGTACTGCTGGCTTAAGGGCCAGTGCTCTGTCCGCCATCCAGCTGCCACTACTATTGTTACTATTTTATTTTATTTTGGGTCTTTTTTTTTTTTGGTTTATGCATTGCGGTGGGGTTGGGGTGGCTTGTATGTTACACAGCTGGGTGATTGTTGGGTGTGTGGGGCCAGATATGGGTGTGGGTACACCTGGCTCCAGGTCTGGTGCTCCATCCACTGCACCACCTTGCCATACCTACAATTATTACTATTATTTTTTTAATTTTTAATTTTAATTTTTTTCTCTCCCCTTTACTTTATTGCTCAAGTGAGTCTATATTTTTTGGGGGAGGGGGTATTTTGTTTACTCTTAAACAAGATTATTTTATCAATATATAAAAAATTGTTTGTACAAAATGAGAATAAATAAATATTAATTTAAAATAAAAGCAGAAGAGAGTGGCATCTCCCAAATTTGGGCTAATGGATTTGACTTTGCTTTCAGCAAAAAATTGAGATATGTTATATATATGTTTATATATATGTATATATATATATATATATATATATATATATATATATATAGAGAGAGAGAGAGAGAGAGAGAGAGAGAGAGAGAGGATATCTATAGAGAGATGCACACGCCCATATATACATATAATCATATGTGTGTATTTTTGTTTATTGCAAAGTTCAGAGACAGAAAATAATTCAACTCAACTCAAGGTAAGTAGGGATAAGAGACATCAAGACTATATCATGAAAAGTCCATTTTCCATTTTTTATCTCAATTTTTTAAGCATTTGCTTTTTTCATTTTTGTAAATGGAAAGAACACTGAAACTGGAGTCAGAGGACCTGGGTTCAAATTCCATCTAGGTAACTTTAATTCCATTTAGGTAACACTGTGTTAAATAACTTTATGGGAGGAGAAAAGGGAATACGCATTTTTATAGAGCTTTTATAAGCATTGCCCATGTGCTTTATAAATATTATCTCATTTGTTCCTTGCAACAAATCTGAAAGGTGAGTGCTGTTTTTATTTCCATTATAAAACTGAGAAAAATCAAGGCAAATAGAACTTTGTCTGGTCCAAGGTCAAACAGAAAATAATTGTCTGAGGACAAATTTGAACTTGGATATTCCTGACTATAAACCTTCTTTAATTTCTCTGCATTTCAGTTGTCTTATCTGCCAAATGAGGGGGCTTAATTACATGATTTCTGAGGTCCTTTTCCAATCTATATCTGTGATCTTATATTTATAAATTAGTAATACAGTTTTGACCTTAAGAATTTCTTTTGGGCTTTTGAAATCACAATTTCTAAAGCAATGCATATTTCAAAACCCTGTACTTCTAGTCACTCTTTCTCACTCCTAACTTCATCAAGATATTGTCAAACCTAATTGATTCTGTCTCTATGATAACTCTTCTGTCTGCCTTCTTCTCTACACTCAACATGCCCTCTATAATAATAATACTGTTCAGGTAATCATATATTCTTTCACCTGAATACATAAATTCTCTGTTCAAAAAGCTCCAGGTGCTAGCATCTGAGGATCTTAAGGAAAAAAAAAATGACAGTCCCCTCTATCATTTAAAGACTTTCAGAGTTTGCCTCAAATTTACTCTTCTAAGTTTATTACATACACATTATTCTGCTTCACTCAATGTATATTGCAATGTAATGGACCTCCTTATCTTCACAAAACACAATCTACCTCCACTTGAGTCCTAGAGGCAGCTAGATGGTGTGAAGATGGAGTTCTGGGTCTGGAGTTAGGAAGAATGAATTCAAATCTATCCTCAGAAATTCATTATCTATTTCAGTCGGGTCAATTATTTAATCACTGTTTCCCTTAGCTTTCTCTGCTCTAAAATTGGGATATTAATACCTACCTTGAAGGGTTATTGCAAGATCAAATGAGAATATTTCTAAAAAGGCTTAACACAGTGTTTGACATATATAGCAGGTATTACAGAAATGGTAATTTCTTCTTATCCCTCTATACTCAATTTGATTTGCAGAGATTGGCCCTCATATTTAAAATGCACTTTCCACCTTAAATTATCCTCCAACTTTTTCAATAAGCTAATATTTTAAGCACTTGATTTATGCAATACTATGCTAAAATAAGAATAAAAACAAAGACCCACAAAAATAGTATCTCCTCTGAAGGAGATCACATTTTACTGGGAAAGGAACTAAGTGAGAGGACCCTATCCCAACCATGGTGTATAAAAAAAGAAATTTACAAGATAAAACAAGATTTAAAAGAACTGGGAGAAACTTGCAGAGGGTGAATATTTAGGTGAGTCTTGAATTAATCCAGGAGATTGAGATAAGGAGAAAGAACTTTCTAGTGATAGGGGTTACCAGTGAAAATTACTGGACTTCAGAGATAGAATGTCATTTTTCAAAGAACAATAAGTTCAGAGTTAAATGAATTATAGAGATCACGGAGTAAGGTTTAAGAAGTCTGGAAAGATAGAATGGGGTAAAGTTATAAAGGGTTTTGACAGCCAACGAGAACATTTTATATTTGATCTTAGAAATGGTAGAGGGTCACTTGAGTTTCATGAACAAGGGAGAGGTATGGTCTCACCTGTGCTATAGGAAGATAAATTATGAGAGGGTGAATTGAATAGAGACAGGATTAAAGAGAACATCCAGCAAACTATTGGGGTTTTCTAGGCAAGAAGAGGGATGCTCAAGAGGGATGGAAAAGTTAGAGTTAAAAAAGTGGAGCATGTGAGAAACATTAAAAAAAGAGGAATTGAGGACTTGCAGATATTTGGATGTCTTCGAAGAAGACCATGACATCAGGGAAGTGATGCCAAGCACATGAATTGGATTTGAATGAGGGGGTGGTATGCTAAGTCACAAACCTCACTTTCTCCCCCAGAGCCATCTGCATCTTGTGACTTAGATATGAATCAGGATGTTTGGAGATGGGTCTGGAAGTGAAGCAAATTTAAGTGACTTGCACAAGGTCATATAGTTAGGAAGTATCAGCTGTGTGAGACTAGTTTCAAACTGGGGTCCTCCTGAATCCAAGACCTGGGCTATATCCACAGCACAATCTAACTGCTCTTGTTTAGATAAAGGTTTGAGGCAATATGATAAGTCAAGGGTGACTCTCAGGTTTTAAGTAGGTGACCAAATGATGATATCCTTCAAAACTCAGTAAAAGTGCTACCTCTGGGGCAGCTAAGTGGCACAGTGAATACAGCACTGGCCCTGGAGTCAGGAGGACCTGAGTTCAAATCCGGTCTCAGACACTTAATACTAATGAATAATTAGTTAGCTGTGAATCCTTGGGCAAGTTACTGAACCCCATTGCCTTGCAAAAACCTAAAAAAAAAATAAAGTGCTGCCTCATGTAAGATTTTTTTATCGAATATTCCATCCCATTACTAATTCTCCCCAAATTAATTTTACTACATTTATCCAAAACATACTTATGCAAATACTTCACAGATATTTTATTTGACCTCCATATATGCAATGCATTATTTTCCATACCATAATGGAAAAATCTTTTGTCTTTCTTTTTTGCCATTCCAATTAAGAGATTACATCTCTTTGATTAGTCATTGCTTAGAATTTCATACATAAAGTTCCTTCTTAAAAAAAATGATTATAGGGGTGGCTAGGTGGCATAGTGGGGGGCATCTAGGTGGCATAGTGGATAAAGCACCGGGCTTGGAGTCAGGAGTACCTGGGTTCAAATCCGGTCTCAGACACTTAATAATTAACTAGCTGTGAGGCCTTGGGCAAGGCACTTAACCCCATTTGCCTTGCAAAAATCTAAAAAAAATGATTATTATAAAGTGTAGAAAAACAATGTTGTAATTACAGCTATTTTCCAAGTCAGTGGGTCATCCTTCATCTTAGACATTCATTTATAGTATTTACAAAGAATTTGTGATTTATTATGCTCTCAAATCTCCATATTTTTCACACTAGCACAAAGAAAACACAAAATTAAATTGATAGTTTAAAAGATTCTTTCTATTTCTAACTCTGTTTTCAAATGCTACATTTATTATAGTATCCTGGTAGATGAAAAATTCATATATCCATACTTTGAAATCTTCAAAGGCTTTTTAATATCAACAATTGAATTGTTCTTGCCTAGTGTTGCACAGGTCTTGGTTGATTTTAATTCAAATTTTTTCTTTAATAGTCCCTCTACTTTATGCTTACACATTAATATACACTCCTACTTTAATTATTTTCATTTTTGTAATTTCATTGTTTTGTTTGATAATCTTTTTAATGACATTTACTTCTTAATGAAAAATCTGTAAATTAACATACCTCATATGCTAGAAGTTCTAAATTAAAATTCAGTTCCCCATATTGAGTAAATTTTCATCATATATTCACAGTAACAAGGCAAATATTAATTTTGAATATGTTTACCAACTTAAATTTAATGTGTTTGGTGCATGAATAGATTATAGCAATGTGGCTAGCCTATCAAGTGATGGACAAGCAAATATTTTTAAAGGACTAAATAGATTATCAATTAAAATCTAAAAATTGGAAATCTAATTGTAGGTCTCTGATTCTTTGCAGAAATATGTTAAAGGGTTTGTATATGTGAGTAGGGATATTGTGGGGGGGAGGGGAGAGAAGAAAATATATTTTCACTGAAAGTCATGAAAAGACCTCAAACTCATTATCTGACAGCCCAGCTGTGCCTGTGCTTTTATTTGGTAATGGTTTTGAAAGCTGAGAGTAAACATTAATTTTGATTAAAACTGAGATGGGAAGATTGCTGATCAAAAACTAAATAGAAAACCAACCAAAAATATATTCTCTACCAAATACTTCGGGGGTGGGGAGAACACCTAAGTGTAGGAAATGCAATGAAATGTGACAATGTCAGCAATTTAGTTCAAGGGACTGTTAGTGGTGCAAGGGTCTTTAGTGTGCCAAATTTTTAGCAGAGAGCTTCTTTTCTGAGATAGAATAAAAATCTTACTAACAACAACAAAAAAAGTTTGATGATTTGATGGGATTTCTACAATTCTCCTGTCCTAAAACTTAAGATTTGTTGTTCACTTTCATTATTAATTTATTTGTGCAACCATTTATTTATCTTGCTATTTCCTTCCTTGGTTCCTATGTTCCTCTGTTTCTTCCCTCCCCCTTTCTTCCATCTTTCCATGTTTTCCTTCCTTCCTTCTTCTTTGCTTTCTTTCTTTCCTACTTTCGTCCTCTTTCTCATTTTCTTTGGTTCTCTCTTTCTTTATCTCTTTCTCTTTCTTTTGTTTCTTCTTTTCTTCCTTCCTTTCTTTGTTTCTTTGTCTCCTTCCTTCCTTTTCTTCCTCTCTCTTTTTCTCTTTGTCTCTTTCTCTCTATTTGTCTCTTTCTTCCTCTCTTTCTCTCTTCTTTTTTTTCTTCCTTTCTTCCTCTCTTTCTTCCTCTTTATTTTTCTTTCTTTTGCTCTTCATCCCTCCCTCCCTTCCTTCCTTCCTTCCTTCCTTCCTTCCTTCCTTCCTTCCTTCCTTCCTTCCTTCCTTCCTTCCTTCCTTCCTTCCTTCCTTTCTTTCTTTCTTTCTTTCTTTCTTTCTTTCTTTCTTTCTTTCTTTCTTTCTTTCTTTCTCTTTCTTTTCTTCCTTTTCTGATATTTGGCCTAAGTGTGCTACAGACATCTTAGAGTGTATTTTCTCCTTTGTGTAGCTAACTAGGCTTACTTGCTCTGACGTGTTCACTTTCTCTCTGCTGCTTGATATATATCATATTTAAGCGGCCATAATCCTTTTCTTCTTGCCATATTTTTTCTTCTTTAAAGTGACTTTCCTTTTCCACCTCTAACTGAGAATATACAGTTTCAAAAAAAGCTGTTTCAAAATAAATTTCTTCTTCCAGCCACTTGAAGTAAGTAATATGAATGCTGCTGAAGAGACCTAAAGCTGGAAGTTTTCTCAGCATTGCTAACTCTGTCCATGGTGAATCATCTGGGACTTTTAAGGGACTTTTTCCAACCAAGACTCATCTCAGAAAGGCTGAAGATTCTGTGCATATAAAACAGGGACTGAACTTTCCCCCCACTCTCTTTTTTCTTTACAGATGACAGAACTGTTTCTATTATCGATGTTGAAATTGAATGGTGGATGGGGTTGCTCTTGACACCATGTGACCATAAGATCTTGTCCTATTTAGGCAAGCTGGAACCAGCCATTGACCTATTATTTTTGAGTTTGTTCTTTCATGATATTAAGCAAAGAATTTCCTATGTTGAGCCTGGAAAGCCCAGAGGTCATGGTATTATATCAAGTTAAAGCTGGCTTGCAGAAAGGGAAGCTTCTACTTTAGAAAAGTTGGCAACCGAAATTGGGGATTACCCAAGCCTGAACATTTTAGCATTAGACATATTAAACTTTTTCTTTTTAAAAAATTATAAATCTGGGGTGAAATGTTTAAAAAGGTTTATCTGTTTTGCAAATTTCTTTATGTTATGATGAGATTTAATGCCTGGGGTTCAAACAAATTAAAATAACTGTTATTAGTTATTATGCTGAATTCTTATTTTGAGAGTCAAATGCACATTTTAGCAAGTCCAATATTTAGTGTTCCTTGTGTGCATAGAAAAGAATTATGCATTTGAAAGTTATTGATAAACTGGACAATATCTAACAAAAGGCATTGGTGAATGGCTTTAAGGTCACTACAACAGAATTTATAAAATTATTTGTAGAAAATAGAATGTTTATCTTGGAAAGAGAGCATTGAGTGTAGGGGTATGGTAATAGTTTTAAAGTATATGAATTACTCTCATATGGAAGTTTGGTTACCCTGTAGAAAAAAGTCACAATGAAAGAAACTTAGGTTTTTCTACAAGGAAAACTTTTCTAATGATTAGAATTATTTAAGGTTAAACATAATTCTATATATAAGATTCTTTGCTGTCATGGGGCCAAGGGAGGGAAAGAAGGGCATTAGGAAAAAAAATGAAACTAAAAGCTTGCAAAAGGATGAATATAGAAAACTATCTTTGCATGTTATTAGAAAAAAGTAAGCAAATTGTAAAAGAACTATTTAAAGGGACATAAATTGAGTAAAATAATGATAATGAAAATAATTACAATAACAAAAATGAGAGCAATCCTAAATAATCAGTTTTTAGAGATGTTGAAGAAGGGATTCTAGATCAAGTATAAGTTGACATATACACAGTGCTATGTTTTTGTCATCATACTTTGCAGTGAAACATGGTATTCAATGCTTTAATGGAGAGAATGTACTTTGCATAAGAGTCTCCCTGAAACTTGGAAGAAAAAATATTGAAACTTCCATTCATTTGTCTTACAGTTTTTTTCATCAAGAATCTGATTAGCTCAGGATGACACTCAACCTAACTTAGTGAAAAACTTGAAATTATACAATACTCAAATGCCCAGGTTGAATAAATAACCAATTACCTCACTGATGTGTCTATTTTTTCCTAATAATGCAGGCCATAACCTATTCCTATAATGCCTATCCTGGGCAATTCCTCTTCATGACTGAACTTAATAAATACCAAATGGAAATTTGCTTATAAATTGTACAGAACAGTAACAAAAATATTGTATGTGCAATTGTAAAGCTTTAATATATATATATATATATATATATATATACATATATATAGTATATTTTGGAATATAAAATAAATTGAAAAACACAACATTCTTTTTTATTTCTTTTCTTGTTTTGTATTTTTTTTGGCAAGGCAACAGGTTAAGGGACTTGCCCAAGGTCACACATTTAGATAATTATTAAATGTCTGATGACAGATTTGAACTCAGGTCCTCCTGACTCCAGGGCTAGTGCTCTATCCATTGTGCAACCTAGCTGCCCCTATTTTTCTTCTATATACTTATGTCCCTGTCTCTTCTAACTACAACACTTGGCAAAAAAAAATCAGAATTCTTACAGCAAATATATATGTATAGTCAAGCAAAACAAAATATAAAACAAACAAAAAAAAAACTTCCCACGTGGCTATATCTGAAAATTTATGTGTATTAGTCTATATATTGAAGTCATCAACTTTAAGTCAAGAAGTGAGTTGAATGTTTCATTATCAGTCCTTTAAACTAGAGTGGGAAAACTATGGCAATTTCCCATTTTCCCCCACACAACTCATGTTTTGCAAAGAAGGTGTACTTTTTTTTTCTGTTTGGTCTAGGTTAATTTTTAGGAGTTTGAATTCTTGAGAATGATAATTCATTATTTATACTAAGCAAATTATTCTCCTTACACTTTTTTTTTCTTGAGAGCTATCATTTAATTTTGCATAACATTTAAAAAATCTATTTCTTTTCTAAGTTTTCCCATAATTTTGATGCCCACGAAATTTTCCATGAAAGTTCTATTTAGACTTGTTATGAGGTAAGTCTTTCATTTGACTTATCTCTTGGTCTTCTCTCAGTTCTTATCTGTTCATTGTCTTTGGTCTTTCTCTGGCTTCCTCATGCACAGTTTTCATTCCACAATTAGCTCCATTCATTGCTGTGAGCTTGGATGGTCAAAAGTAGAGTTTTGTAGCTATGGTGGGAGCAAGTAGGAGGCTTCCTTGGTTTTTTTTTTGTTTTTTTTCATTTTTGCCTGTTCTATTATTGTGACTCTTGGAGTAGGTGAGAGCCATGTTGTTGGGAAAGGGACCCAGGCTTCTTGTTGGGATATCTTACCCATTTGCACTCAGGTAGTATTTCTGGCAGCTATGCTGCTTGGTCCTGATTATTCAGATCTCTGAGCTGATGATCTGGCTTTGTGTCAGCTTTGATTGTATGGCAGGATGAGGGAAGAAAGTGGTGAATAGGTTTTACCATGTAGTCTTTTGTAGACTCTTATAACATTATCACCTCTCCTGGATCTCTGTTTCATACACATATTACTTTCTGCCTCTCCTGTTTTACCTCTGCTTATGGCTTCTACAGAAATCTTGCAACATTCTTGTGAGTTCATGAATTAAAGGAGCAACTACCTCTGTTCTTATCATTGTCTCTTCTGGTGGAGATTTAGAACGTTATAAGGATGTTTAAGTGGCATCTGGGTTGCTCAATGTTCTAACAAACTGCCACCTTCCTACTATATTTCCCAATGTTTATTTCTTCTTATGTTGCAACTAATCTTCTTTCTCTTCTTCCTTTTGTTCTCTTCTCTTTGCTCTTCTCTTCATCTTCTCCTTCTGCTCCTCCTCTTCCTTTTTTCTTTTCATCCTTCTTTCCCCCAACATATCCTTTTCTCTGAATATACTTCATAGTTCATTTTAAATGGTGTCACCTCTTCTTATCTACTATGGGAAGATGTATGGATTTGTTTATTTTTGGATAACCCTTGAGTTTACCCCAGAATTAAATACAAAGGAAGAAAATTGAATCGGTTGTCTAGCACCTGTCAGAAATGGACGAGGCTGAAGTTTCTCTGTCAATTAGCATGGATACTGAACTTTTTGCATGAGTGAGATAAGAAAGGGAAGGGATCCTATGAGTTGTTTTTCTGTTAAGGCAAATGATTTTTTAATTAAAGAATTTTTGCAGTTGAATCATATTCTCTGTATAATTTAGTGATCTACTTCATGGAAAATATCTATTTTATCACATAATATCATTTTTAATCATTTGCTTATTCATTATAAATACCCTTACCACAGATGGTAATGGTGTGTGTATATTTTGTCTCATACAATTTTAATATAGATGGAAAAAGTAGATAAATCATTATGTAGTTGATATTCTCTTAGACCCTCCTACTTTGATAAGAGATTTTTATTCACATATTTGTTATTTCCCAGTTTCTCATTTTAGATATCTCATGTATCAATCCCTCAGTTTACCTTACAATTTTATTACCTCCAGATTAGCTCATCTATTTTCTGGTTATAGAGTGTTAGATTTGGAGACAATCTCAGACACTTAACTTGGTAACCCTGAGCAAATGAATTTACCTGCTTTAGCCTTAATTTCTTCATCTATGAAATAAGAATTGAAGTAATACCTACTTCACAGAGTTGTCTTTAGGACCAAATGGAATAGCATATATAAAGCTCTAAGAAAATCGTAAGATGATTTATAATTTTAACACTAACAATAATAATGTTATTGTTATTTGCATTTAGTCTATATTCTTGCTTCTCATATCTTTGGAATTTTTGTGACATTTCTAATTCCTAAGGAGGTAGCAAATCTGAGACTATAAGGTCATATAAAATATGTTATCTCCACTTTCTGTTATAATAAAAATATTTTATTAATAAAATCATTGTGGATCTTTTTTATGCCTATTTTATTTTCTGCCTTCTAATTTCATCTCTTATATGCCCTTGGAATTACTTTGCTTATACAAATATCTCATCAAAATGTATTTGAATTATTATCCCAATTCTTTTACTTAATTACATGACAGTATTCTTTTTTTCTTCTCTCCTTATTAAGATATTTGAAAGTAATTTATATTCTGAAATATCACTCTTGTCATATAACTTCAAATGTCATATTTTGAAAAATAAGGTGCCTTTAGGTTATTTTTGATCTTCTCGATAACGTAATTGTTTTGCATCAGCTAAACTTCAGCAAAGCATTCTTGTAGACTATTTTAACAATCTATCTTATGCTAATATCTTTTTTTTGCTGTTGCTAGTATTATCAGTGATTATTTTAATAGATCGAGTTTCTTAGATATAAACATGGGCCTGTGAACTCATAACTCCTTCCACAAAACAGAGATTGTAATACATTATTGCTTAACAATCCTATGTCAATCTTACCTGTTTCCTCACAGAAGTGCAACAAAAGAGCTTCATCCCCCTCTATGGAGACCTTCCTTCCCCTTTTTCCAAAATCTTGCAATAGGAAAGGGACCTTTTGACAAAATGCACAGCACTAAGGAAACTCTTATGCAATTGCTTTATGATGGCCTTAAGGCCTACTATTCTATTTTTTATTTTGTGCATATCTTTGTTTTTTTAAATTTATTTTTATTAAAGATATTATTTGAGTTTTACAATTTCCCCTCCAAACTTGATTCCCTCCCCCCGCCACGGAAAGCACTCTGTCAGTCTTTACTTTGTTTCCATGTTGTACCTTGATCTGAATTGGGTGTGATGAGAGAGAATCATATCCTTAAAGAAGAGAAGTCTCAGAGGTAACAAGATCAGGCAATAAGATATCTATTTTTTTCTAAATTAAAGGGAATAGTCCTTGCACTTTGTTCAAATTCCACAGCTCCTTATCTGGATACAGACGGCATTCTCCTTTGCAGACAGCCCAATATTGTTTCCAATTGTTGCACTGATGGAATGAGCAAGTCCTTCAAGGTTGAACATCACTCCCATGTTGCTGTTAGGATGTACACTGTTTTTGGTTCTGCTCATCTCACTCAGCATCAGTCCATGCAGATCCCTCCAGGCTTCCCTGAAATCCCATCCCTCCTGGTTCTAATAGAACAATAGTGTTCCATGACATACACATACCACAGTTTGCTAAGCCATTCCCCAATTGAAGGACATTTACTTGATTTCCAATTCTTTGCCACCACAAACAGGGCTGCTATAAATATTTTTGTACAAGTAATGTTTTTACCATTTTTTCATCATCTCTTCAGGGTATAGACCCAGTAGTGGTATTGCTGGGTCAAAGGGTATGCATATTTTTGTTGCCCTTTGGGCATAGTTCCAAATAGCTCTCCAGAAGGGTTGGATGAGTTTACAGCTCCACCAACAGTGTATTAGTGTCCCAGATTTCCCACAACCCTTCCAACAATGATCATTATCTTTCCTGGTTATATTGGCCAATCTAAGAGGTGTGAGGTGGTACCTCAGAGAAGCTTTAATTTGCATTTCTTTAATAATTAATGATTTAGAGCATTTTTTCATATGGCTATGGATTGTTTTGTTCTCCTCATCTGTAAATTAAGGCCTCCTATTCTTTAGAATTACTTAGTTCATTGGTAATAAAACTTGTTCATATACATCACATGAAACTCCATTGTTCCTTGTATGATTTTTGTTTTAATGTTTTTGCTGGTTGATGCAAAAAATTAACATTTTTAAATAAAATGTTAGTATTAAAGATATCTTTTCTTTTATTACAACTTCATGGTTATGAAAGTTATGAAAAGTGCTTTGTAATTTCCATAAAGTTATCTCACCTATTCTTCTCCTTTTGTTCAAGTTCTGGAACTTGTATTTAATTTTTGCACCTGTACTATATGTGTATAGCTGCAAATATATACATATATATATATATATGTGTGTGTGTGTGTGTGTGTGTGTGTGTGTGTGTGTGTACACTTATATATGTAATTGAAGTCTCTCAGTATCACTCTATGGTGTTCTAATTGTGTGTTGAAATTAGAATTTACCCAATACTCTATTTTCATACTTTTTTTCCTGAATTGATCAATAGGCCAATCTCTTTGTCTAATTATAGATTTATTCCAAAAGGTCAGTGATTTTCTAGGAAAATGTTATGTGAAAATAATCTTCTAGAAGACATTACCATACTCAGAGAATTCCTCTTTTACCTCGACTTTGCTCCAGATATTGTCTGTCACAGTGATGAGTACCTTTTGGATAGCATATATCTTACACAACACTTGTCTTATTTTTATTATCAGAGAGCAGTTGAATAGGGTTATTTCTATGGTGGTATTATCCATAGAATTTTGGCTGAATTTAATGTTTGATGAGAAACATTATTTTAAAGGGTCAATTAATGTAATATTTTGTTCTACCAAAATTATTTTCATAATCAATAAATTATAAATACCACAGGATAGTATGTTGTCTTTGTCTTTCAATTTATTGTGAAATGATAAAGATTTGATCTAATTTCCATATCCCCTGTGAAGGATACTTGTTCTCTCATACTTTTGATGTACATGTAGGTAATTATCATAAAATTTTATCAAGATGGAAGAGTAGGCATAAAAATTGGTAGTTACTGATGATCCCTTGGTTGTCTTTTTTTTAGGTTTTTGCAAGGTAAATGGGGTTGAGTGGTTTGCTTAAGGTCACACAGCTAGGTATTTATTAAGTGTCTGAGGCCAGATTTGAACTCAGGTACTCCTGACTCCAGGACTGGTGCTCTATCCACTGCGCCACCATCACTGACCTCTTGGAATAAATCTATAGTTAGACAAAGAGATTGGCCTATTGATCAATTCAGGAAAAATGTATGAAAATAGAGTATTGGGTAAATTCTAATTTCAACATACAGAAGGACACCATAGAGTGATACTGAAAAACTTCAATTACACATATAAGTGTATACACACAAATATATAAATATAGACATACATACACACACACACATATATATATAGTCTTTTTACAATATTAATGTTACTCAATATATTTCTGTGCTTTTGCCAACCTGCCCTCCTTAAGATATCTTGTATATTGTTCCTTCAATGCCTTCACTGTAATAGCATCCTTCTCCACAGATATGCTTTGTGTATACTGTTCTTTGTTAAATCTCTTTACTTTTCCTTCTTTTGTTCCCTTTAGTACTATACCTAGTTCTTCTGGAAAAAATCTAAGACTTTTGTGTTAGAGTCCAAGTGTAGTAATTCCACTATTCATGGTGGAGGAAATAGTTTGTGAATTTTTCCCCAAAAATATTTTCTTTTTTATTTTGCTATATATTGTTGTTACTCAGACAAGGTCACTTCCCTGTGAACTCATTCTGAGGTTTTCTTGGCAAGATACTGGAGTGGTTTGCCATTTCCTTCTCTAGTCCATTATACAAGTGAGGAAATGAAGCAAACAGGGTTAAATGCTTTGCCCACCTAGTAAATCATATTTACTTGTGGCTGGATTTAAACTCAGGAAGATGAGTCTTCTTTATTCCAAGCCTATTGCTAATTCTACTTTACCTTTTAGTTGCCCCCAGCTGTATCTCACCTAAAATTTCAACCTTGAATCCATTTCAGAGATCTTATTTAGGTAGCTATCCTGCCAAGGTTTGTAAAAAGTGATTATATTCTTTACTGACTCTACGAGGTGAAAACAATCATCATCTTTTTTCTAATTTTACAAAAGAATTTAATCTCTTTTCCTTTTTAAAATCTATTTAGGGCAAGGGGTGACTAGGTGGCACAGTGGATAGTGGATAGAGAGGATAGAATGGATAGATAGGTGCTGGAATCAGGAGTACCCCGAGTTCAGATGCAGCTTCAGACACTTAATAATTACCTAGCTGTATGGCCTTGGGCAAGCCACTTAACCCCATTTGCCTTGAAAATCCTAAAAAAAAATTATTTAGGACAATGAGGTTAAGTCACTTGATCACACACAGCTAGGCAATTATTAATTATAAGAAGCTAGATTTGAACACAGATCCTCCTGATTCCAGGACCAGTACTTTATCCACCCAGCTGCCCCTATGCATTTAATTTCCAACCTAGTTTTGATTTCTAGTTTGAACCTAGTTTGAAATTCATATCTCAGTTTGACAAGTACAAGTCAATGTTTGCTGAGTAAAGTGTGGTGGTCTCCTATTTGTGTAAATTTGTATCATTTAACAACCTTCTGAATAGAATCACTCAATAGTCATTGCTTCAAACTGAGACTTAGAAAAGACCTTAGCTTAAAAAGGTCATGGTTTCCTACTGCATCCAGGGTCATTTCCAGTCATCCTGATCCATATATGAGCACAGAACTCAAATGGCTCTGTAGGAGAAAGTTGGTGACTCTCCACACTATGACACTTCCCCATCCAAAAATCCGATTTGCTTGCACATCATGATATCACCTTCCTGATGTCGTGGACTTCAAAAACAAAGGACAAACAAATATAATCATTATATCTTGTATCTATGCCATTTCAGTTGATCATTTCTCATTTTAAATTGTCAATTACTTTTAAAAAAATTTTCAGGTTTAGGTTGTTTTAGTTGTATATTACCTATGTATTATATGGATGTATATCTTTTTCTTATTTTTTCTTTTTTTCTTGTTCTAATATTAACTTTGAGTAGTTGATGAGTTGATGATCTGAATATAAAGGCAACTGATTCAAGAAAAATTCCAAAATGAATTTTTTCAAAATGCCACTTTAGTCTCTAATTTCCTTTCTAGCTCTAAGGTTATAATCTCTGTATTTTCTTCTCTGTTAAAATATAATTTGTTTCATGCTTTAGATATTTTTTTTGTTCTCCAAGTTTAATTTCTGTCAATTGTTGTTTTGGAGGAAAGTATTTAAGTTATGTAATTTTGAGACTTCTTCATATGTCATTGAACTCTCATTCATTCTCATTCATTCTTCTGCCAATTAACCACACTGCCATGCAAAAAACTAAAAAAAAAAAAAAAAACCCAACATTCTTCTGAAGATATTTATTCCATTTTAACATTTTGTAATTTTTGTTTTAAAGTGTTTATATGTATGTTGATTAGATTTGGATGTTTGCAAGCTAACTGTAGAACTTTCTCTGCCACTATATCCTCTAATATAGATTTTGGTGCATGTTTTAATTATTTTTGTAAACATTAGTGCATAAAGAGCTGACAAAATCTGGGGGGGGGAGCTTTATCTTGCCACTGAATGCTAAGTCTCAAAGCTAAGATTGGAGTTAGAAGACCCTAAAGAAAAAAAATTCCAATACCCACTCTACTAGCTCTTGTCTTTTTTTTTCCCCAAGGCTTACAAGTTATTCATATTTCCATTAAATTGCAACTTTTTTCTTTATTGTTGGTTTAGTTTATTATAGAATTGTCAATATTGATATGTTTTAGTTCTTTTAACATGGTGTTCACTCAGTTATTAAACCAGGAAAATATTTTCAGATTACCAGTAATCAAATTAAATTTTATTGATAACTAAAATTGTATCATTTTTGGCATATTCTTCTAGTTCTCATTAAAGAAGTCCACAACCATTTTGTGTGAAAGGTTTCTTTTGCCAGACTACTGAAGTCTGTGGGGCTTTTCTCAGAATAATTATTTAAGTTCATTGAATAGTAAACATATATATATATATGTATATATATATATATACATATATATATGATTAAAAAGGAAACAGTATATTGAAATATAATTATCCAAATATTTATATATAAGTTAAGTGTGGGAACTTTTGTGTTAAGAATTCACATGTTAGATGTCATTATTGAGTGTCTGCAGACACTCAAATTTCTAAGTCATTAACCTTATAGAAATTTTAGTTGGATAATTTTCTTTTGTTTTCAATGTTTCTCCCATCTAATTTGTTTGCTAATAAATTTTTTTTGATACATTCATGGTTTTGTCCTGCCTTACCTCCATAAAAATTTTAAAAAGCATGTGTTAAAATTAATTCAAATTAAGACAATTTGTTTATCATATCCCTCATCTTAATAGAATTTTTATTTGATAGTAACTAGCACTTTAGAACAAAGGAATAAATTCATCAGATTCCAATTTCATCCATCAGTAGTATGAGGGAATTGATTTTAGGTGGTGGGTGAGTAAGTAGGAGAGATTCTTGTTTTCATTCAAACTGCTCTTTTATAAAGTAGGAGAATGATGTTGGGAATTTGATATTTTTCATGTAAGACAAAGCCAAATGTCACAGACCTCATAAATATGTCATTTTAAAAGTTCTATCATTAATCTCTTTTCCCCTTTTCCAAAATTGAACTCATTTTTTCCTCAAAATTTTCCAATATTCATTTTTTTTTATTTCTGAAACTGCCACTTTATTATAGGACCTTACTACCTCATGACTTGAGTGTTGCAATAGCATACTGAATGTCTTCCCTGACTCATTTTTGCCCACTCTGGTCCATCATCTACTCAATTAATAAGTAATATTCCTAAAATATTTATCATTCATTCCAACCATTCATCTTTTAATAAGGTTCAGTGGCTTCCTATTATGTCCAGGATCCACTATGAAATTCTGTATTTATCTTTTAAATTCTTTCTTAGCCTTGCACCTTAATTCACATTATAATTTTTATGCATTTTTCTACTCTGTAATTCAGTGTCCAATGTTAGTGACTTCCTCTTCACAAAAGGTAATTAATCTGATGTGCCTTGAAACTGTGACTTTTCTCTCACTCTCTCCAGTGAACAGAATGTTCATCTTCATCATATCTGCCTCCTGAATTCTCTGTTTTTCTTCTGTACTGAATAATTAATAATAACTGAGGAATTCATCAGAGTCAAATGACTTATTAGCAAACCTAAATAAATGAGTAAATGAACTCCCCAGTCAGTCCAAAGATCCTGAATAGAGTGAGACAGATTTTATGCATTAAAATAATTAATTAAATAAGACCAATTAATTAAAGGAAAGTAACCTGGATACAAAAATTAGGTAAAGCAATCTATAATCAGAAGAATGATTAGGAGTTGGATAGAGAGAGTAAACAGCAATTCTCTGAAATCAGAAAAAGCAACAACACACTCTCCCACTTTGATGTTTATATTCAATCGAAGGAACATGAAAACAATAAATGAATGAGCTATTTTATTTGAGACTCATTCAAATAAGAAAGTTTTGAGATATTGCTTGCGATATATGATGGTAAGGGCAACTCTACATTAATTTTTGAATCTGACAGTTTCTGAGCAGTTATTTTTATTCTTGTTTTTTTTTTTATACTTCATTCTCAAAAAAGATAATAACAAATAGGAGATGATGCTGTGAGAAGCACATGAATTGTATTTGAGTGAGAAGGTGCTGTGTTAATCACCAGGATCACTTTCTCCACAGTCATCTGAGTTCAGTGACCAGATATGAATCAGGACAACTGGAAATGGTCCAGGATGTGAGGCAATCAGGGTTCAAGTGACTTGTCCAAGATCACACAGCTAGTAACTCAAGTGACTGAGAACTGATTTGAACTCAGGTCCTCCTGACTCCAGGGTTGGTGCTCTATCCATTATTCATCTAGTTGCCCATAAGTATCAAAGAAACTCAAATTAGGTTCTTGGTTAAGGTTCTCTAAATAGTTGGCAGAGGTGGTTCAGCTTCTCAGTCATTCAAGGCTAAGTTCAAAGAAAGTAATAAAGATTTCTCAAAAGATAGAAATTGGACTAGACTCATGAGTGAATAGAAAGGAAACTAAGTTAATCCAAAATCGAGTCGCAAGATGGAAATATGGTTCACTCAATTCTTAAACTTCCAATCTCATCTACAATTTAAACCAGTCTAAAAAACATATATTAAGCACCTTCTATGTACCGATCACTGTGCTAAGGCCTGGGGATGCAATTAATACAAACAAAGCTAGGACCTGCCTTCAAAAATTTGTAATCTAAAGTGGGATGTGGGTTGGGATGGCAAGAGCCGATGCAAAAAAGAAGGCTTCAAAGCAAGGTGGACCTAGAAGGTGCCTGATTTGAAGACATTTTTCTGTGGGGTAGAAGTTGGATAGAACAGCTAATGTAAAGTGGGGGAGCTGCCATGTATAAAGAAAGGCTTTAGGAGGAATTTGGTACTCTGTCAACTAGCATTCCAATAAGAGAGGTGAGAAAGCTGAGGGAGGTGGTATCCATTAAGTTTTGAGTTAGCAGCATAATGATAGGATTAGAAGTGATGAGTTTATCCTGGGAGAAACATCTTTTTTCTGAAGTTGAAACCAGATCCAGCAACAGATGCAAATGCCAACTTGTATAAGAATCTTTTTCTAGTTGCCTTTAATGCTAGTGTCACCTTTCTGAACTTTTCTTCTATTTATCCTGTATATAATTTAATTTTTTACAAAGACAGTATTTAATAAATGTCATTTGAACTGAATTAAGATCAATCCAAATTTTAAAGTCTTTATTTCTGATTTTTTTGAGTTCTCTCATATTCTTTTTAAAAGTATATACTTGTCTGTGTGTTTGTTTATTTTTCTTTCATATGCACATGTATATTTTTAAGTTACAAAATTTCCTTCCACCCCATTCCCTCAGAAGTATGGTTAGCATTGTACATATATATTTTTGATAAACATATTTACAGATTAGTCATTATTGGTTGAGGAATTAGGATTAAGGGAAAGAGATACATAAGAGATAATTTTTATGGTGTTTATCAGATTCTGAAGGATTTTTGTTTTGTTTTGTTTTTGCTTTCTCTGGTTCTGGACTGTATATAGCTTATTTGTACATTGTTATTTCCATCATTAGTTTATAAACTCTGTGATAACCTTATTGAAGAAAATGGGGAGCCAAAATTTTCTCTTCATTGGTTATCTTGAATTCCAAAACAATTAGCTTTCTTCATGAGAGCTATGTATATTTAATTGTAAAGTGAATTTCTAATTAAGGCCCTTAATAAAAATTAAAGTTCATAACTAGCATTCCAAGTGATTTTATTCTATGAGCAAATTGGTAGCTCAGTCAAAAACTTTCTTCTTGGATTTAGAAAGAAATTTTGTCTTTAATTTAACTCTAATTTTTCTTCAATGGAAAGACTGATTCATGTTCACTGACAGCTTTTCTGACAGTGAATGGCAGTTAATGTCTGAAGTTCAGGAGAAGGTATGGTAAGCTAGGTAAGAAAAGAAAACTTCATTTCAGTCTCTATAAAGCAAAAAGAAACCTCTTAGGTGTTGGTCTTCATTTGAAGAAAGAAGCATATATGAATGTCAGTTTAGCATAAAATGTTTCAAATGCTCTAAATATTTTCCACCTTGAATATAATTAATTTTTGTTAACTATTTTATTCAATTAATAAGTATTGATCTTCTTCCATGGAACTAAAACTATGTTAGGAGATAATAGAATTAAAAAAAAGATTCTTAAAGAAACATCTATTCCCTGAAAGAGCTCATAATCAACGAATACTTTGTAAAGAAGGCAGAATTAGGTGGATAGGATTTATTTATATAGTGCAAATAGGGAAGGACTTTCCAAAATATGGAGGGGTGTTGGGAGGAGAAATATGAATGAAATGTATAGAAGTTGTAATGAGCATATAATGACCATAAGACAAGGAAAAATGGAAACTTACTATTGAAAAAGCCATATTGGTAGAAATAAGAGTTCACTTTTGAAGTTACTGTATGGTCAGATTATGATGAGAGTTGAATAGGTTTAAATTGTCTCAAGTAGGAAAGTGGAAAATCACATGGTAGCTTGCTGTAATTTTTTACAATTAATATTACTGTGTCTGTAAAAAATGCCAGCTTGCCTGAAGTTGATAGATATAGTAAATACTATACTGTAGGCTTAGTGAACCTTGAGTTGTATCTACATTATTGCTGGAATACCTTGCATGAAAATGGAACAATTAACTATTTAGAATTGCTGCCAAGAGTTATAAAGCCCCATGCCTAAAATTTGATGACATAAAGGTTTTTAGAAATCTTTTACTTTCTACTAACTCCTGATGTCCCTTAATAGAAAAGATCTCCATACAAATTCTACAAGATGGTTTAAGTGCAATTTAATGTGGTGGGTTGTCCCACGAAAGGTATCTATGCAAAGACTGCAAGACTATTTTAAGTATTTGATGCAGAGAAGATTTTAGTTGGAGAACAAGTTGGATAGATTTTCAGATACATTCACATTCTGACATTCTGTTACCTACAACATAGTGAAAATCAAAAGTTAAGTTAATATTTTAATTGCTTTAATACCAACACATTTATTAAGTAAAACATTGATTATGTTTTTACAGAACTAGAAAGAATATTGAATATGGCACAGAGATGAATTTTTCTCTATCCTGAATTATGATAATTAATTTTATAACCTGTGAAAAATCCTTTTAATGAATAACTTGGAATCAATATTCATCAAGTTCCTTCTGGATCTGAAATTCTGTGATCTAATCAATTATGTAGATCCAGTTATAAAGAATGTATTTAGATAAAATAATAAGATTAAGGTATAATTGGTTAATAGATAGTCCATACTTTTCATTGATAGTCATGCAATGTCAACAACTCTATGAGATCTATGGGATTTATATGAAAACCTTGTGTAAGACTTGTAAGATGACATACATAAAACTCACACAGCATGAGAAGGTATTATTGGTTATAGCATGAGTCAGTGGAGACTGCTCAGTCATGTCAATGAGATGACAGAACACCTCAAAATATTGAAGTATCCAGATCTAAAAATCTTCTTTAATATATTTCCCTTTTTGCCAAATTAACTAATTTAACTGTCTAAATTGATGGATTTAGTTGAAAACATGTTTTAGGATAGTGTTCATTTAAACTGGCCCATGGGGAGGCAGGGAAAATAAAATAGAAACTCATTTATTAAATAGTAGATTTTCCATTCCATATGAATCTATTGAAATATCCTATTTTACTTAATATTTCCAGAAAAAGACAAAAAACATTTAATAGTCTTCTTCTATTGGAATAAGATTTAGAATTGATAAGGTAGATAATGAAGGAATATCATACCAACATCATTGAGAAAAGTTTCCTAGAATTTATAGCATCATCTTTTCTTGCTGTATTATTTTCTACATTTCTCATCATAGATATAATGCTTCAGATAAAATAATTAAAAATGTAAATGAAGAGAAGCTAGGTAGCACAGTGGATAGAAAACCAGCCTGGAGTCAGGAGGACCTGAGTTAAATCTGACCTCAGACTCTTTTTTTTTTTTTTTTTAGATTTTTTCAAGGAACTGGGGTTAAGTGGCTTGCCCAAGGCCACACAGCTAGGTAATTATTAAGTGTCTGAGGTCGGATTTGAACCCAGGTGCTCCTGACTCCAAGGTTGGTGCTCTATCCACTGTGCCACCTAGCCACCCCTGACCTCAGACTCTTAAATAATTGCCTAGCTGTATGACCTTGGTCAAGTCACTTAAGCTCATTGCCTTAAATAAAAAATAATAATAAAGAGAAAAAATGTAAACCAAGAATAAAAGCCAATGGTTTAGAAAATACATAAAAAGTTATTTAGGTTAATATGTTTGTGTTATAGGTATGGATTTATGGATTCCAAAAGATGAGTTAGCTTTCTTTAAGTTATGCATGTCATTTATTATCATAGCCAAGATTCTTTTTTTCTACCATTCAAAATATTTACAAAACGTGAGTAATTGGGATTTAATAAGCAACGAGTAACTTGTAATGATGAGAAAGGGTGGAAGAAAATTTTGTAACTTAAAAATATACATATGCACATGGATGAATGTTGAAAAAACTTTCATAACATGTATTTGGAAAAACAAAGTATCAATTAAAAACAATGAGTTGATCAAACAACAAATCATACAAATATTCAAACATTTTATACAAAATTGAGGATAAACATGAGGATAGGCTTTCCCAGGAGCTCTCTTCCAAAATATTTCAAATTCTTTAAAATTATTCATCTAATTAAATTTTTGAGAGACAGAACACACAAATAGATTCAGTTAGGCAATTCTCCAGTCCAAGGTAAACTGGAAGATCATCGGAAGTCTCTTTTCCAAGGACTGAAGGAGTCAGCAGTGCAGCCAAGATCATCTGGAGGGAGCATAGGAGCTCTAGACAGTCAGAAATAATCTGTGGGCTGCCTGGTTCCCTGGAAGTGCTGGCTTTTGGCAGCAGAAGCAGTTTGCTGACCTGCCAATCCAGGAAACACCAAGCACAATATGAAAGATCAATGGTGAAATATCTTCCATAATGAACACAAAGCCCAGGTCAGTGTAATCCTCAGAACAGCCCAGATTCCAGAAAACAGAAGCAGGTCCACAGAGCTGCCCACAAGGATCGACTGGCAGCTGCTCACAGAGTACTCAGACTAAAGAAGGTAAGGCAGTGGGGGGAGACTGTCAAGGTCTCTCCTCTGTCCCTGGGATAGGACTCTGGTTCTTTGCCCATATTCAGACCCTGACCCCATTCTGGGGCCCCCCCAATGCCATAGAATAGGGACTCTCCTCATAGCAGCAGGGCAGAGGGCTGTGCTTGTGGTCATACATAGACCAGAGCAGTAGAGCAATCAGAACTTCTAATGAAACCTTGAAGGAACTGAGGTCTTGGTGGGTATGTCCCAATAATACTCAAATGTTTGGGAAGCACCCCAAAACCAGGGCACAAGCTGGGGAAATGAGTAAGCAGAAAAAACAGAACCTGACCAAAGACAATTATTTTGATCCCATGGAGGATCAAAACACATCCTCAGAAGATGAGAAAGTCCAGGCTTCTGTATCCAAAGCCTCCAAAATAAATAGGAGTTGGCTATGGCAGAACTCAAAAAATATTTTGAAAATCGAGAAAAGGATGTAGAAGAAAAATTGAAAAGAGAAATGAGACAGATGCAGGAAAAACATGAAAACTGATTCAGTATCTTAGTCAAGGAAATCCAACAAATGCTGAAGAAAAAATAACACATTAAAAACCAGTTTAAGTCAAATGGAAAAAAAAGAATTCCAAAAGGTTCATGAGGAGAAGAATACCTTAAAAAGCATGATTGGTCAGATGGAAAAGGAGATAAGAAAACTCTCTGAAGAAAGCAAATCCTTCAAATGTAGAATGGAGCTAAAGGAAGCTGATGACCTTGTAAGGAATCAAGAAACAATAAAACAATATCAAAGAATGAAAAGCTAGAAGAAAATGTGAAATATCTCATTGGAAAAAACTAACCTGGAAAACAGTTCCAGAAGAGGCAATTCAAAAATTATTGGGCTACCTGAAAGTCAAGAGCAGGAAAAGAGACTTGACTTCATTTTTAAAGAATTTCTACAGGAAAATTTCCCTGATAACCTAGAAGCAGAGGGCAAAATAGAAATTGAGAAAATTCACTGATCAACCCTCAGAAATAGTGTAGCCAAATTCCAGAACTAACTCCCAGTTCAAATGGAAACTATTACAAGTATCCAGAAGAAACCAATTCAAATTCCATAGAGCTACTGTCAGCATAACATGGGACTTATCAGCATCCACATTAAGGGTTTGTAGGGCTTGGAACATAATATTCCAAAAGGCAAAAGAGCTTGGAATGCAACTGAGAATCAACTACCCAGCAAAACTGAATATCCTCTTCCAGGGGAAAAGATGGTCATTCAATGAAACAGGGGAATTTCAAATGTTCCTGCTGAACAGAAAGTTTGATCTTCAAATACAGGACTCAGGTAAAGCATAGAAAGGGTGAATGGGAAAGTTAAATTTTGAGGGATTTAATGATGGTGAACTGTGTGTATTTCTCTATGGGAAGATAATACTGATAATACTTACATGCACCTTCCCATTTATTAGAGCACCTGGAAGGAGCATATATATATATATATATATATATATATATATATATGTATATATATATATATATATATATATATATTTGAAATTATCATTTAAAGTAACAACATTCATTCCAATGAGATATATATATATATATATATATACATATATACATATATATATATATATATATAGAGAGAGAGAGAGAGAGAGATAGAGAGAGAGAGAGAGAGAGAGAGAGAGAGAGAGAGAGAGAGAAGTCACAGGAGGGAGCTGAATTTGAAGGTATAAAATATTGTAAAAATGGAGTCAATGGGTTAAAAGGTAATGTACTTGGTGAAAGGGAAAGGAGAAGTAGAATAGAGTAAGATGTTTCATATAAAAGAGTTAAGAAAAACCTTTTGCAATTGAGTGGAAGAGGAGAAATTGAGGGGGAATGAGGTAGCCTTCATTCTCATCAGAAATGGCTCAGAGAAAAAACAATATACACCCTTAATAGAGTATAGAAATCTAGAGGTAAAAGGAGAGAAAGGAGATGGGAAAAGGGGGATGGGGAGGGGAATGTGGGTGACAAAGGAGAGGGGCATCATGGGAGAGGATAGTCAGAACACATTTTCTTTTTTACTTTTTTGCAAGGTGGTGGGATTTGGTTTCCTGTCTAAGACCATGTGGCTGGGTGGTTGCTAGGTCTCTGGGGTGGGATGTAGGCTTGGGGTTTCTTAGCCTCAGGGCCAGTGCTCTGTCTGCTGCACCACTGGGTTGCCCCACATCACTCTTTTGAAGAGGGACAGAGTGAAAGGAAAGAAAGAAGAGAATAAATGGGAGTGGGGAAGAATGGATGGAGTGAATTACAATCAGCAAAAATGACTGAGAAAAATATGGAAATAACTTCTCTGATGGAGTTATGATAAAAAATGTGATCCACCCAAGGGACAGAGCTGATGGTATCTGAATGCAGACTGAAGCTCTTTCATTTTATTTCTTGTGAGGTTGTGTTTTTTTGGTGATGGGAAGGGAGATTATATTTACTCTTATAAGATTTTTAGGAATGTGTAAAAAAATAAAATGAAAATTAAAAAGAAATATTAAGCAATATTTTATCCAAAAAAAACAATGAGACATCATACCAAAATTTATGGAATGTAGCCAAAGCAGATTTTAAGAGAAATTTTATATCTCTACACTCCTATATGAATAAAATATAGAAAGAAGAGATCAATGGATTGGGTATACAACTAAAAAAATAGAAAAATAACAATTAAAGATCTTCAATAATATATCAGATTAGAAATTCTGAAAAGCAAAGGAAAGATTCATAAAATGTACAGCAAGAAAAGCATAGAACTAATAAATAAGGCTAAAAGTTGGTTTTATGGAAAAAATAAAACAGAAAAACCATTGGCTAATTTGATTTTAAAAAGATACCAAATTTTCTTACCACTAATGAGGAAGAAATTAAAGAGATAACTCAGAGCTATTTTGCCCAACTAAATGCCATTAAATTTGATCAACTGAGTGAAATGGATGAATATTTTTCAAAAATACAAACCACCAAGATTAACAGAATAGGAAATAAAATGTTTAAATAACCCCATTTCAGAAAAAATAATTTGAAGAAAGCATCGATATTCTCTAAAAAATGTCTCCAGATCCAGATGGATTTTCAAGTGAATTCTACCAAATATTCAAGGAACAATTAATTCCTTTTCTACATAAACTATTTAAAAAATAGGAAAAATAGTTATTCCAAATTCCTATTATGATAGCGATATGGTGCTGATATCTAAACCAAGAAAAGTCAAAGAAGAGAAAGAAAATTATAGACTAATCTCCCTAATTAACATTGATGCTAAAATCTAATATAAAATTTTAGCAACATACAGCTTTATTACTAGGATAATGCACATGATCAAGCAGGATTTATACTAGGTAAACAGAGATGGTTCAATATTAGGAAAACACTCAACTAATTGAACATATCAATAACAAAAACCATTGATAAAATACAATATTCATTCCATTTAAAAACATAAGAGAATATAGTAATAAATGTAGTCTTCCTTAAATTAATAAGCAGTAACTATCTAAAACCATCAACAAATGTTATATATAATGGGGATAGATGAGAAGCATTTGCAATGAGATCAGGAATGAAAGAAGAATGTGCATTATTACAATACAATATAGTATTAGAAATATTAGGTTTAGCAATAAGAAAAGAAAAAGTAATTGAAGGAATAAGAAGTGGCATTAAGGAAGCAAAACTTTCACTCTTTGCAGATAATGTGATGGTATACTTAGAGAACCCTATTAAAATCATCTAAAATCTCTTTGACACAATGAACAAATTCAGCAAAGCACCAGGATATAAAATAAATTCTCATATATCATTAGAAATTCTATTTATGAACAACAAAGCCCAAGGGCAAGAGATAGAAAGATTAATTTCATTTAAAGTAACTGCAGACAACAAAAAAAACATTTGGCAATCTACTTCTCAAGACAGACCCAGAAACTGCATGAGCATAATTCCAAAATACTTTTCACACAATTAAATCCAGATCTAAGTAATTGGAAATATATCAATTGCTCATATTTAGGCTGAACTAATATAATAAAATGATAATCTACCCAAATTAAATTACTTATTTAGTGCCATACCAATCAAAATACCAAAGAACAATTTTATTAAGCCAGGAAAATAGTAACAAATTACATCTGGAGCAACAAAAGGTCAAAGACATCAAGGTAGCAGATGAAAAAATTTTAGAGGAAGTGGTCTACCTTGACCAGATATTAAACTATACTGTAAAGTGGCAGTCATCAAAACTGCCTGGTGCTGATTAAGAAATTGAGAATTGGACCAGTGGACTAGTATAGGAAACAAAGCAATAGTAATATATGACTATAATAATCTATTGTTGACAAACCTAAAGACATTCACTTCTGGGATAAGAACTCACTTTTTGACAAAAATTTTTGGAAACCTGGAAAATAATATGGCAAAAACTAGGTATAGATCCACATCTCACATCCTATACCAAAATAAGGTCAAAATGAGTACAGGATTTAGATATAAAGACCAATACCATATACTATGTAACAGAAGAAGAAGAAGAAATATTCTTATCTGTCAGATCTATGGAAAGAGGAGAAATTTATGACAAAACAAGAAAAAGAGTACATAGTAAATTACAAAATGGATGGCTTTGATTATATTAAATTAAAAAGGTTTTGTATTAATAAAACTAATGCTGCTGAGATTAGAATGAAAACAATTATCTGGGTAACACTTTCACAACTGGGGAAGTCTCATTTGCAAAACATAGAGAAAATTGAGTTAAATTGATAAATGGTCAAAGGATAAGAATATGAATTTTTCAAATGAAGAAATTAAAGCTATGTTCACTTTTTTTTAGGTTTTTGCAAGGCAATGGGGTTAAGTGGTTTGGCCAAGGCCACACAGCTAGGTAATTATTAAGTGTCTGAGACTGGATTTGAACCCATGTACTCCTGAATTCAGGGCCGGTGCTTTATCCACTGTGCCACCTAGCCGCCCCTTATGTTTACTTTTTAAAAATTTCTCTTGTATTTTTCCTATCTCATAATTTTCTTTCTTTTCCTTTTGTCCTAATTTCTTCATACTGAAAATTATTAATATGTGAACATAGTAAACACAAATGTACAGGTACAATGGGAAGGAAGAGTAAAAGAGAATTCTGTAACTTTTAAATATGCATGTGGATTTGTTTAGAAAACCTTTCATAATATGTAATTGGAAAAAATAATATAAAATATCAATTAAAAAATTCACCCATTCTTCCTTGATTTTTACAGTTGTACCTAGAATAACCATCCTTACATGTGGGTGCCATACATATTGTTTGTGTGTGTGTATGAATACATACATATATACAGGAAACCCTCCACTTCCCCCAATTCTGTTTTCTCTTCTTCATGTTTACTATCCTGATTTCATATTCATACTAAGATTAGTAAGGAAGTTTCAGTCAGTCATATAATTCCACATTGTGGGGGTTAGGAACATGGTACCCTAGGATCTGGAAAATTTGTTTAAAAATTTATTTGGTCCTTTCTTTGCAGCAGAGAAGTATGTATTTTTTTTTATTTCTCTTGTATGGGGTAATTGTAGTACCTTATTGTAAAATGTGGGTTAAGCATTTAGTTATAGCCTCTATGTTGTCTTCTGATCTTCATTTGTCATCTATGGCTTCCCCAAAATTCCAATTCAATTTCATATGCTGACCCTTGATATATTGAAACTACAATGGAGAACATTGCAATGTGGAAGAGTTGGAAATCTTTTTTAAAGTGAATAATTCTTTAGAAGGAGTGATGTTTGGATTTTGTTCATTGGATAGTTGTGTCAGATTTTTAAGGGATTTTTAAGGTAATCATTTTATTCTTTCATTTTTTGTGATCTTGATTTCTTGAAAGTCACAGATTTAGGAAAAGTTATGATAAATCTACTGAATTGAATATTAAGACTGTGTATGTCACTAAAGGGTCATCCTAGTTAACTTTTGGCAAGGCTCATCACCAAATAATTCTCAAGATGATGATTTTTTTCAGTTATAGCTACTTTTGAAGATCAGTTATAAAATCCCAGAAGGGTAGTGATACGGACAGTTTGTGAGAAAACTCCAAAAGACAAATTAATATACTTTAAAATATTCAAGTAAAAAGAACTTACTTTAAAAAGCAAGGAAAGAGAATTTAAATAGACTAGAGAGACATCTAAACTTTCATTTCCTCCAGAGAGCTTGGAATAACCTCTAACCTAGCAGAATAAAGTAGTGAATTAAAAGTAGCAGAGTATATATAAAAGGGGAAAAATTCTCTATAGACACTAATTTCTTTTGAAATATGACAATTGACTTCAACTAGAATTTATTGCTAGAAAACATTATTGCTTCATATTAAAATGCTATATTGTGTCAAAATAACTAGGGAAGTACAAAATATCAGGGTTAGCATTTAAATTGCTGCAATAGTGAAATACCTTGGTGACAAGCATTAACTGTCTGTGTTTTCATTGTTATTGATTGAGAAGAGACAATGAAATTTACCCAGCACAATAGCAATCTGAATGCTATGCACAGACTACCATCCTATGGGTACACACACACAAACACCCACACATACATGTACACATACACATAGAAACATGCAAACATATTAATAAAAGTCACTGAACTTTGATCACATCTATTTACTATAAGGTATAACTTAAAGGGATGTTGTCAAAAACACTTTTGAAATTTACCTCATTTTCATTGTTGTTATCTTCCTAGATCTGGAAATTCCGGAAACACTTGCAAAATTGGATTTCAAACAAGGAGGAAGGAGTTTATTTTTGCTTCTACTTCTAATCAGAATTCGAGTTATTTGGTTGAAGTATCTAGCTTGATGTCCCCTCAATCATAAGAGCCAACTAGAAAAAGAGAAGCTTTCACTAGAGGAAGTAAAGCTGTATTCTTTTATTATTCCACCTTTTTCTGTTTTTTTCTCTCTCATTATTTCATTCTCCATTTCTTTCTCTCTTTTCTTCTTTCCCTCCCTCCAATCAATCAATAAATTAAATTAATTAAATTACTACTATGTGTCATCAAAATGCTACACACTGGAGATACAAAAAAAGACTGCAACTTTTACTGCTTCAAGGTCTTCATGATCTAATGAGGAAAAACAAAACAAATAAATGTTCCTTCCTTTCTTCCTTCTTTGTTTGTTTGTTTGGTTGGTTTTTTGGTCATAGGCATTTGTTTTCTGTTTGAGGACAGGAACTGTCTTTTTCATTTGTTTTTGTATTCTTTGCATGCCTTGCACACAATTTGTAATTAATAAACACTAGTTGAATTGAATTGCTAACCTCTATATTAAGCTGTATCAAGTACATATCTTATATTTTCCTAATGCTTAAGGAAGAAATCTACATCTGAATCTATAGGTATTTTCTGTAAATATTAAGAATACTTTATATGGAATAGCAAGTAGATAAACTCTTAGAGGTGCTGAAGGATCCCAGGTTTGGAGTCAGAAGATATTTTTCAAGTCTTGATTTTGCTACTTACTTTCTGTATGAATTATTATAATAGAGATTAGCCTCAATGATTTCTAAAGTATTTTACAGCTTAGGAAAAAAGTAAAATTCTAGCTATATAATAAGAATGATAGCAATAATAATAATAACAATAATGATTCTATATATGCTTTGCAAAGCCTTTTTATAGTATTAAAGCTGGTTTTCATATCAAAGCTAAATGTTTTATATAACTGGAGTAATACACATATAAATATAAAAAGGAGGAATCATAAAAGTAGTGCTAGTGAAATATACAGAAAAAATACTCAAATATAAATAATTTCAAAAGGAAGAAAACAGTAATAAAAGACAAGTGAATAAATCAATAGACATTACCTTAAAATCCAATGGAAAGAAGAGTAATATATAATCAAAGAGATTAAAAGCTTTCTTATCAAATATTACAAAAAAAGAAGGTGAGCCAAGAACTGAAAAAATAATATTGTGAAAACCCAAGAGAACATGGAAAATAAAACCATGGAAAAACTTTAGAATGGCTTGAAAAAAAGGAATAAAATCAGATTTCTGGCCAAGATTGTGCAGAGAAGCCAGGCACTGTTTTAAGCTCTCCTGGCTTTTCCTCAGAACTAACATGAATTAAGTCTCTTAACAGATTTTGGATCCTCAGAACCCTCAGAAGAGTAGAAGGGGGCATCACATAGTAAGGTTTATCACCGGGGACTGTAAGCATACTCAGGGCAGAGAACAGAGTACCAGGGCTGTAGGGTGGGGTAAGACCTGAGGACCCCAGTGGAAGCATTTTCTGTGAATGTGGTGGGAAATGGGAGAGTTGCCAGTCTGGGCTGCCGTAGCCCAGACATCTATCTGGCCAGCTCTCCTGATCTGAAAGACCCAGTACCCATTCTTCCTGTGGGAGTGCTGGACTTTCTCCAGATCCAAAACAGAAATAGTCCCCAGGTCTTCCCACTTTGCCCCAAGGCCTAGTTTCAGTTTGTGTTGATCACCCAACATAGACCATCCAAAAAAAGCTTCTGGCATTCCTCACTAGTAGTGGACCCACTGAATAATATCAGTGAGCAAGGTCACTAGGAATCTAACACCAAAAGGTCTGTGAATCAATCCCTCCCCCCAACACAAGACCCCAGTAAAAGTGCCCAAAAAGAAGAAGGTTCAGTGCAAAGCAGGGTCAATTGAATATCACCAGAGATAAGGATACCTGTTCAGAAAAGGATGGAACTTCATAGGTAAATATGGATTGGTCTCCAGCCCAGAAAGACTTCTTAGAAGAAATCAAAATGGAGTTTTCAAATCAAATGGAAAATTTTGGAAAAGAAATGCAAGAGTAAATTAAAACTAGGCAAGGGAAAATTAACATCTTACACAGAGAAGACAAATTCATTAAAAATATAATTGGACAAGTGCAGAAAGAAAATAATTCTCTCAAAAACACTACTGGGGAACTGGAAAAAGAGAACAACTCTTTCAAAAATAGAATTGACCAATTGGAAAAGGAGATGCAAAAGGAAAATGAAGAAAATGCTTCTCTTCAAAAAAAAATTAGAATTTGTAGTAACTAATGACTTCATGGGACACCAAGAATCTATTAAACAAAATTAAAAAAAATTAAAGAGTAGAAGAAAATGTAAAATTCGTCACTGGCAAACAACTGACCTGGAAAATAGATCCAGGAGAGACAATTTCAGAATCATAGGTATAAGGGAAAAACTTGAAGGAAAAAAAAAGAACATGGGCAGAGCAAGCTAAGACAATAAAAATGACAATTCTACCTAAAGTAAAATACTTATATATCTCTGAGGCATCATCTCACACCTCTCAGATTGGCCAATATGACCAGAAAGGACAATGATCAAGGTTGGAAGAGATGTAGGAAATCTGGGACACTAATACATTGTTGTTGTAGCTGTGAACTGACCCAACCTTTCTGGAGAGCAATTTGAAGCTATGCCCAAAGATCAATAAAAATGTGCATACCCTTTGATCCAGCAATAACATTACTGGGCCTCTATCCTGATGAGATCTTGAAAAAGGGTAAAAATCCCACATGCAGAAAAGCATTTCTAGCAGCCCTGTTTGTGGTGGCAAAGAATTGGAAATTGAGGTGGGGATGCCCATCAATTGGGGAATGGCTGAAAAAATTTGAGTATATTAATGTGATTGAATACTATTATTCTATTAGGAATCAGGAGGGATGGGAATTCAGGGAATCCAGGAAAGATTTGCATGAATTGATGCTGAGTGAGATGAGCAGAACCAGAACAATATTGTACACCCTAACAGCAATATGGGGGTGATGATCAACCTTAATGTACTTGCTCATTCATTCAGTATAATAATCAGGGACAATTTTAGAGGATATGTGATTGAGAATACCATCTTTATTTAGAGAAGAAACTGTAGTTTACATGAAGTTCAAAGCTTATTATTTTCATTTTTTACAATTGTCTTATGTATTACAAAATTTTGCTATCTTTAATGTTTTCTTTCTTCCTTTTGGTGCTGATTCTTCTCTCACAACACATTCAATTTCAACCTATGTTTATTATGGATGCAAATATTAAAGCCTATATCAGTTTGCCTTCTGTTGGGGGGGGGGCAGGGAGGGAAGGGAGGGAGGGAGAAAAATTGGAAAATTCAACACTTTGCAAAAAATGATTGGTAGAAACTACCATCATATATGATTGGAAAACAAATAAAATATTTATATAATAAAAAAGAAAAAGGAAAAAAATCTATAATATATTAGAAATTAATGCATGCATAAATGTTCAATTAGCAGAGTTTTTTAATGAACATGTATGGACAGAGGATTAAAAGACTTTTAAAATATGTTATAGGATAAATTCATGATTAAATAGTGGACATTCAGGTCACAGAAAATCAAATGGATGATTTTCAGTTTTTTCTTGATGTTGATGTTGTTGCTTTGCATAAGCCACTAGCAATTTTACTAAGATAGAAAGGAAAGCAATTAGTAGTAACAGCTTTGCAGCAAATTTCTCTTATAGACACATTATTCTAAAGTTATGTAAGGAACTGATTTACAATTAGAAGAATAAAAGATATTCTCCAAATGACAAATAAAGGATATGAAACGTTTTCCTTGAACAAACATAAACTATACACAGAAATGCTTCAAATAACTTAAACCCTAAGGAAATACATGTGAAAACATTTTCCTTTCTTACCTACCTGGAATGGCTATGTTGACTAAAAATGAAAAAATAAAAAATGACAAATATTGGAGTAACTACAGGAAAACAATTACATTAGTGGATTGTTGGAGCTATAAGTGGTGGAGTTATAAATTAAAACTTATAGGTATAACACAATGCGAATACACTTTAATCTAACAAAGCCAGTATTAGGCCCACAATGCCAAGATAAGAAAAAAGCAAAAAAAATCCTTTATGTAAAAACACACATATTTATTGTATATTGTTTACGAATATGTAATGTATGCACATGTAGACATAGATACATATACATTTATGGATGAACTGTTGCAAAGTCAGTAGAAAAATTTATATAATGGCAATTATTTATTTTTTTCATTCATATGCACATGCATATTTTTAAGTTGCAAAATTTCCTTCCACCTTCCTTTCTTATCCCCCTCCCCTCAGCAGCAAACAGTCAGGTGAGCATTGTATATACTTATTTTTGATAAACTTGTTTACAGATTAGTAATTTTTGTTATAAGAAATTAGGATTAAGGGAAATAGATTCAAAAGAGATAATGTTTATAAAGTGTTCATCAGATTCTGGAGTGTGTTTTTTTTGTTGTTTTTCTTTTCTTTTCTTTTTCTTTCTCTGAATGGGGATAACATTGACCATAGCCAATCTAATACAGTTGTCCTAGCTCTCTGAACTGCTGAGAGGAGCTGCTTCCATCAAAGTTGATCATCTCACAATGTTGCTGTTAATATGTACATTATTCTCTTGCTTCTCTTCCCTTCACTCAGCATCAGATCCTGTAAGTCATTCCATGCTTCTCTAGAGTCCAATCATTTATGGATTCTTACACGACAATAATATTCCTTGGTAATCATGTACCATGACTTGTTTAGCCAGTCGCCAATTGGTGGACATCCCCTCAATTTCCAATTCTTTTCCACTACAAAAAGAGCAGCTATGGCTATTTTAGAACATATGGATTTTTCCCTCACTTTTTTATGATTTATTCTAGATTTAGGACTATAATTGGAGTTGCTGGTTAAAATGGAATGAACATATTATTGCTCTTTGGGCATAGCTCCATATTGCTCTCCGGAATGGTTGGATTCATTCACAACTCCAACAGCAATGCATCAGTGTGTCAATCCTCCCACAACTTCTCCAGTATTGATCATTTCCCCTTTTTCTCATCTTGACCAATCTGGTAGGTGTGAGGTGATACCTAGTTGTTTTAATTTCCATTTCTCTAATCAATGAAGATTTAGAACATTTTTTCATACGATTTTATATATAGCTTTAACTATTTCATTTGATTACTGTGTATTCATCCTTTGACCATTTATCGATTGGAGAATGATTTGTGACCTTACAAATTTGATGCAATTCTCTACATATTTTTGAAATGAGTCCTTTATCACAGCTCCTAGTTGTGAAGATTGTTTCCCAGCTTTCTTCTTTTCCTTCTAATTTTGGCAGCATTGATTTTATTAGTGCAAAACCTTTTTATTTAATATAGTCAAAATCATTCATTTTGTAGTTTATAATGTAATTAAATTTATTCCCTTTCCATAGATCTAATAGAGTATTTCTTAGTCTATTTATTTATCTATGGTGTCATCATTTATATCTAAATTCCGTACCCATTTTGTTCTTATTTTGATATAGTGTGTGAGATGTTTTTGCCATACTATTTTCCATTATTCCCCCAAATTTTTGTCAAATAGTGAGTTTTTATCCCAGAAGTTGTTGTCTTTGGGTCTGTCCAATAGCAGATTATGATAGTCATTCACTGCAGTTTTTTTTTGAACCCATCTTAATCCTCTGATCCATAATGCATTTCTTAACCAGTACCAGGCAGATTTTATAACTGCTGCTTCACAGTATAGTTTGCTATCTGGTAGAGCTAGGTCACCTTCCTTTACATTATTTTTATCAGTTCCCATGCTATTCTTGCCCTTTTGTTGCTCCAGATGAATTGTGTTAGTATTTTTTTCTAGCTCAGCAACATAATTATTTGGTAGTTTAGTTGCTGTGGCACTAAATAAGTAATTTAATTTTGTAGAATAGTCATTTTATTATATTAGCTTGACCTAACTATGAGAATTGATATTTTTCCAATTATTTAGATCTGCCTTTATTTGGTTGAGAAGTGCTTTGTAAGTAATTGTGATCATACTGTTTCTAGGTTTGTCTTGGGAGGTAGATTTGCAAGTATTTGATGTTGTCTATAGTAATTTTAATTGGAATTTCTTTTTCTATCTCTTGCTCTTGGGCTTTGTTGTTCATATGTAGAAATGCTGATGATTTATGTGGGTTTATTTTATATCATACTATTTTGATGAATTTATTAATTGTTTCAAGGAGTTTTTAGATGATTTTCTTGGTTTCTCTTAGCATATCGTCATATCATCTGCAAAGTATGAAAGCTTTGCTTCTTCATTGTCAATTATGATTCCTTCAATTACTTTTCTTCTCTAATTGCTACATCTAGCATTTCTATTACTATTTTGAATAGTAATGGTGATAACAGGCATCCTTATTTCACCCCTGAGTTTATAGGAAATGCTCCAAGCGTATTCTCATTACATATAATACTTGCTGATGATTTTAGATAAATACTATTTATTATTTTGAGGAAAACTCCATTTATTCCTAAACTTTCTAGTGTTTTAATAGGAATGGATGTTGTCTTTTATCAAAGGCTTTTTAAATGACAATAATTTTATAATAATAAGTTTTGAAAGACTTGAGAACTCTGATCTACCATAATTTTGGAAGACCAATGAAGATTACTTCTTCCTGAACTAGAGATAATGAACTCAATATAAAAAAAATCTCACACATTTTGGGATATGGGAATTTATTTTGCTTGGTTATTCATTTTTCTTATCTACAGTGAGTAGAAGATGAGAAAAATGATAAATGATTGATCAATTGGCATGTTAATTTAAAAAAGGGAAGATTAACAAACAACACAAAAATCCTGAATTATAGGAAAGTCTTACATAAGGGAAATGACATATACCAGTTTTACTAATGCAAGCTCTTCTTTAAGAGGAAGATATTGAGAGACATTTGAATATAAAATTTAAACTTTTCAAATGTTAATAACAAATAAAAATCCTGAAGTTATTATAAGTGTTTACTATGTGCAGGAGGTTTGCTAAATATTGAGGATACAGATTTAAAAAAAAAGACAGTCCTCACTCTCAAGGAGCTGACAATCTTAATGGTAAAGACAACATATAAATGAATGCTGAAAAGTGGGGTTAAAACAAAACAAAAAAACCCAACCTTTCAGAATCTGAGAAACACTCTATAAAAATTATCTCTGATGGATCCCCTTTCCTTAATACTGATTCCTCATAGTGAAAATGATTACTATGTAGACATATTCATCCAAAATATGTATGTACAATGCTAACCTGCCTGTTCACTGCTGAAGGGAGGTGGGTAGAAAGGGCAGATGGAAGGAAAGTTTGTAACTTCAAAATATACATGTGAACATGGATGAAAATAGACAATTCTTTTAAAAAAAGTGGGGTTAGGAAGCAATTTGGAACTATGCTAAAGGGCAATGAAACTCTGTATACCCTTTCATCTAGCAATACCACTACTCTATTTGTATTACAAAGAGTTCATGAAAAAGAGGAAAAGACATTATTTTACAAATATATTTATAGCAGCTCTTTTTGTAGGGACAAAGAATTGAAAGTTGTGGGACTGACCCTCAATTAGGGAATGGCTGAACAAATTGTAGTATATGAATTTGATAGAGTGTTGTTGTTGTATAATAAATCATGAGTAGATGAATTTCAGAAAACTGGAAAGTCTTACATGACCTGATGCTGAGTGAAATGAGCAGGACCAGGAGAACATTGTATACATTAACAGCAACACTGAGTGATGATCAATTATGATAGATTTAGTTCTCAACAATACTGTGATAAAAACAATGGTAAAAGGCTTGTGATGGAAAATATGAGAAATATGGAGTATGAATATAGACCAAATCATACTCTTCTATCTTTTTAAAAATGTATTTTAATTTTTCTTCTTGTGCTTTTGCCTTTTTTTTCTGATTCTTCTTTTACAATATGACTCATATGGAAATATATTTAACAACTGTAAATGTAAATCCTAGATTAGAATACTCACTGTTATAGGGAAGAGGGGAAAGGGATGGAGAGAGAAAAATGTGGAACTCAAAATCTTTCAGAAAATGAATGTTGACAATTATCTTTACTTGTAATTGGAAAAAAATGAAAGAAAAAATTAAAAAGGGAGTTTGGAGAACATACATGGAATGGAGGCATAATGATAGTGTATTAAAATCTTATTTCCTGACATGTACTCTTAGATCTGTGATAATGAGGTGAGGCAGTAGATTCAATGTTGAAACTGGGATGGGGAAGTCTCTTTTTCCTAAGTTCCTGAGGGCCCAACAATTTACTCGATATGTGACCCTAGGCAAATAGCTTTACCTTTTTTGACTGTTTCCTCCTCTGCAAAGGAGATGGAAAAGGACATGACAGATCACTCCAAATCTTTGCCAAGAAAACTCAAAATGGCAAAATGAATAATTGGACATAATTAAAAATGACTGAATAGCAGCAGCAACAAGAGCATTTTGTTGTAGTACCATTGGTCTGCTGACTGTACCATAAAAAAGACACTTCATTGCTTGGTTATGGGTATTTTTTTCTTGCTTTCCTTCATATCTGTCACATTTTCCTCCTTCTCCTCTCCTCTAATTACTGACTTCCATGGCTTTCTCTAAGTCTGAACCAAAATTCTATCTCCTATGGAAATCTCTTAATTCTAGTGACTCCCATTTGTTGATTATATCCTATTTGCATGGAATATAACTTGCTTTATTACATTTGTTTTCATTTTTTCTCTATGCAAGGTGGTGTAGTGGATAGTGCACAGACCTTGGATTCAGGAGAACAGGAGTTTGAACCCAGTTTCAAACACTTAACATTGACAAGTTATATGACCTTCCTGTTTTTCATCTCTTCTGGAATATAGACATGGTAATGGCAAAAAAGAGTAAGCATGGGTTTATAGCCCTTTGGACAGAATTATGAAATCTTTTCAAAACTCCTCTAATGGTGCATTAATGACTAATGTTTTTACATCCCCTTCAAAAATTTTCATTTTCTCTTTCTGTCCTATTAACCAATCTAGTAGAAATAACAATTGCTCTGATTGTATTTCTCTTGTTAATAGTGAGTTAGGACATTTTAAAAATGATTTAAATAGCATTGATAACCTCATCTGAAAACTGTTCAAGTTTTTCTTTATCAACTATGAGTTGGGAAATGGCTCTTACTTTTTATAAATTTAACTCAGTTTTCTATGTTTGAGAAATAGCATCTTTATCAGGGAAACTTGGCTCAGTATTTTTTCCCACAGTTGCTAATGCAAATTGTATTTCCCTCCATCCTATCCCCCCACTTCCATTTATTCTATTCTATCCTTTAGTCCATTCCATCCTCAAAAGTGTTTTGCATCTGATTTTCTCCTCCCACAACTCCACTCCCTTCCATATTCTACTCACAACCCCTTTCTTCTATCCCTTTCCTCTCCTACTTTTCTTTGGGGTTCAATAGATTACTATACCCAACTTAGTCTGTATGTTTTTCCCCTCTGAGCCAATTCCTTTGCTACTAAGGTCTCTCATTCCTGCTCACCTCCCCCTTCTTCCATTCACTGTAGAAATCTTTTTCTTGCCTCTTTTATGTGAAATAAATTATCTCATTCTACTGTTTCCTTTTCCTTTTTTCCAAGTACATTCTTCTCCCATCCATTAGCTCTATCTCTTTAATATATAATTCCTTCACATCCAACCTCTTCCTTCATATTCAGCTCACTCCTGTGCCTTTTCTAAGTATGTTCCTTCTAATTGCCCTAATAAAGGAGAAAGTCATATGAGTTATCAGAATCATCTTCTCATGCAGTAATATAAGTAATTTAACACCCTTTTAAAGTCCCTTATGATTGACATTTCCTGTTTAACTTTTTATGCTTCACTTGAGTCTTGAATTTGGAGATCAGATTTTGTGTTTATCTCTTGTCATTTCATCAGGAAAGTTTGAAAGTCTCCCATTTCATTTAATATCCATATTTTTCCTCTGAAAAACATATATTCAGTTTTACTAGGTGATTCTTTGTTGAAATCCAAACTTTTTTGTCTTCTAGAAGATAATATTCCAAGTCCTACTAAATAGAAAAAGTTGCCAAGTCTTGTATTATAATACAAGATCCTGACTATGACTACATGATATTTGAATTGTTTCTTTTTGGCTACTTGTAATATTTCCCACGTGACTTGAGAGAGCTCTGAAATTTAACTAAATATTCCCGGCAGTTTTCATTTTGGGATCTCTTTCAGGAGGTAGATTATTTGAATTTCTCTTTTTTACCCTCTCCTTCTAGAATATCAGCACATTTTTCCTTGATATTTTCTTGTAAAATTATATTTAGATTCTTTTTTTTTGTTTGTTTTTGTTCATGGCTTTCAGATAGTCCAAGAATTCTTAAATTATCTCCTCTGGATCTGTTTTCAGATCAGTTTTTCCTAATGAGATCTTTCCCATTTTCTTCTAGTTTTTCATTCTTCTGTTTTGTTGTTTCTTGATTTCTCTCAAAATCATCAGCTTCCCTTTGCTCCATTCTATACTTTAAGGAATGATTTTTTAAGTGAACCTTTTTATGTATTTTTCCATCTGGCCAATTCTGCTTTTTAAGGCATTCTTCTCCTCATTAGCTTTCTGGACTTCTTTTTCCATTTGGTGAAGCGTGGTTTTTAAGAAGTAATTTTCTTCAGTTTTTTTTTTTTTTTTGTATTTCCTTCACCAAACAACTGACTCAGTTTACATGATTTTTCCCTTTTTACTCTCATTTCTCTTCCATTTTTTTCCCTCTATCTCCTTTAGGTGATTTTCAAAATTCTTTTTGAGCTCTTCTATAATCTAAACCCAATTTGACTATTTCTTGGAGGCTTTGGATGTATAAACTTGGCTTTGACATCTTTTTCTGAGTGTAAATTTTGATCTTTCATATGACCATAGTAACTGTCTTTGGGTAGATTTCTTTTCTTCCTTTGTTCATTTCCCCAGTCTTAGACTAGATTTTAACACTTTGGTAAGGTAGGATTCTGTTTTTCTTGTGGAGTAGGCACTGTCTCATGCTTTTGGGTGTTTTTGCACTTTTTTTTGAGAGACACTTCTCACGTCCTGCAAGTTTTCAGTTTTTCCAAGGTCTTATGAGAGACTATGACTACTCTACTGGTCTAGACTGTGAATAACCACAAGCACTCCTTTCTGCTCTAGAGCTGTGAAGAGGATCTCTGCTCCAGGACATTAAGCTCTTTTGTGTTTCTGCTCTTCTCTCTGGTACTGGAACTCCAGACTGTGAACCATATCTGAGTATGAGCAAAGTTAGAGAGTCCTGCTTCAGGATTACAAAGAAAATCCTATTATCCCCTTCTGACCAATTTAAAATCTGTGGACTTAGAGCTCCAGAAGCAGCTGCCATTATGACTCTGAAGCCTGCTTCTGGTCTACTGAGATTGGGTCTATTCTGCTGAAGACTGTACTGAAATGTGCTGAAACCTCAACCTGATGTGACAGAGTATTCCTGCTGACCTTCCAAGCTATCCTTGGCAATCCCTGGACTGAAAGGTCTGGAAACGACTGCCATTACCACTGATGCAGTGGCTCAACTTCCTGCTCCAAGATGGCAAGAGCTTGTTTGCTTTGCTTTTTCCCATTTTTCTCTGTGCATCTCTCTCACCTCAGAGTAGCAGACCCTTCCCCCAGATCTTCCAAATTGTTTTGGACTGGAAAATTGTTTCACTCAGTCTTTTTGTGGGTTGTGCAACTCTAGAATTTTGTTAGAATTATTATTAAAAGATATATGGAGTGGTTTGTGGAAGAACTTCAGTGAGTCTTGCCTTTACTCCATCATCATGAATCTGTCTCAGGATTGTTAGAATCTTTTTAAAAGAAATAAAAGGACTGATTTTGAAGCAATCAGAATGGAATTATATGAAAAATTTAAAGAAATAGGAAAAATAAAGGTAAATGTTTAAAATATCATTGACTAAATCTTAAACTACACTTCCTACCAATTAATGTGATATCTGACAAAATGGCTTAATGGAAAGGTACAGAAATGAAAAAAAAACATGTAGAAGATAATGGAAAATGGGTACTGGACCCATGGGTACTATGACCAATGAAGTCCATAGAGGAACTTAAGAGGAATGTATACTCTTAGAATCTCTCAGCAAGAAGAAAAACTGAAGAGGAATGGAAATTAGCATTAAAAAAGGAACTGAAACTGAAAGAATGGAAGAAAATGGTACCCAATGGAATAAATGCAGTCCACCTAGAAGGACTCTTTTATGGAAAGATATATTTGTCCTTTGTTCTCAAAGAAGACCATAACATCAAGGCTCTGTGATGTAATGACATGCTCATGAATTGAATTTGAAGGAGGGGTGCTGTGCTAAGTCACCAGTCTCACTTTCTTCTCCAGAGCTATCTGGGTCCAGTGACCAGATATATACATATGTATCAGAATTGCTGGAGATGGCCCTGGATGCCAGGCACTCAGGGTTAAGTTATTTGCCTAAGGGAATTTGCCTCCTATTTGATAGGTATAGACCATGTGAGATCATAGAAATGGAAGAACATATTTCTGAAATAGTGTTGTTCCTCAACGGTCAATATATTGACCGATGGGAAAGGGAGATATAAATCCCTATAATCATTTGTTTCCTATATAGGGTATTCTCATGAACATTGACAGGAGATGGTCTAACCATCAGAAGGAGAATAATCATGGAGAACTTGGGAGGAAGAATTAGAAGAAATTGGGATATAGTAATTTCTTCACTGGGTGCCACTTCTGTCCACATTATTTTCTTCACAAATATTTAGTCATAAGAATAAGATTAAAAAATAAAAAGGTTAATAAATAAAAGTGTATTAATGTAATAGCATAAAATGGTTAGAAGATAGCACTTAGATAATATGCCAAAGAAATTTTAATTCCCTGAGTTACACAAAATGCCTGGAATTTTTTTCTTTGAGGCTTTGTTTATACCTATTTTGAAGTCTTTATTTTCTTCCAAGATTGTGTTTTGACCTTTTTCTTTCATTATTAGAAGTTTAATTTATTTGAATCTTTTTTGTTGTAATTTACTCATTTTTCTAGCCTATATCTTGACTTTGAATTTTAGACTCTGTTCTTAGAGGAGGGAGAAAAGTATCCTAGGCCTCAGGCTTTTTAGCACATCTGTTTTCAGGGTAAGTTATAAAAATTTGGAAGTTTTTGGTGTTTTCATGGTGTTTCCATCTGCAGAGAAATGTAGTTACTATTCTTTTGCAAACAGGTGATACTGCTCCTGCTCTCTTAGGACTGAAGGTGATATTACTCCTCAGGACTCCCACTCCCATGAGACAGGAAGTGCTTCTCTCCCTCCCAACCCTGGAACTGTGTGACCCTGAAGTAAATATAAGTAATGGAGGTGCCAATCAGCAACCTGACCTGCACCCAGGGCTGGCATTGTGGTCCCCTGTAGTCTATTTCTGATTGGTTGCATGGTCACTTTACTGTCTCAGCTTCATGAGCTGCTGAATATGTTATCTGTTGATACCTGGGACTTGTCCAAGATCATATAGCTTAGTAAGTATTAAATATCTGAAGCCGGATTTGAACTCATGTGATCCTGACTCCAGAGTCAGTGCTCTACCCACTGTACCACCTACAGACCCCCCCCCAATCCCCCTCCAAATAATTTTGCTGTCCCATATGCTCCAGGTCTTTCCTTCTATTCTCCTAATCTCAGATTTGAAAAAACCTTAAACTGAACTTGTTATTTACTCTACTACACCAGAATTTGATTCACAATGTTATTTTAATGTTGTTTTGGAGGGAGTATTGAGAAAACTCCTCTGACATTTCAGAAGTCTCAATCTCTATTTCTAATTTACATTATATTTACATCAGAATTTTAGTTTTTAAGGTTTAGAATACAAAATAGATATGAGGCACTGTAAAGGCTACCGAGTTTAAAAGTGAAGTGAATGTTAATTGAACTTGATATTCTCATGATTGAGTTCATCATTCTTGGTTACAACTTAAATCATTTCCCCCTTATTACCATTTCTTTGTTCCTACATTTTGAGATAAGTTATTCATTAAGATTAACTATACAGAGAAATAACTGTTCTGCTCTACTGAATGTTACTATAAGAATCATCTTTCTTCTGAGGGAAATGGTTGATACCCTTGAAAAAAAGGCTTAACAGTTAAAGCATCAATGGTATTGCTAAAGATTACCTTAAGGGGCAGCTAGGTGGCGCAGTGGATAGAGCACTGGCCCTGGAGTCAGGAGTACCTGAGTTCAAATCCGGCCTCAGACACTTAATAATTACCTAGCTGTGTGGCCTTGGGCAAGTCACTTAACCGCATTGTCTTGCAAAACAAAGAAATCTATTAAAGAATACCTTTAAAAATACTCATTAAAGATTTAAGTAAATCTGCATACTCAGAGATGTATTTTAAGTTTGGGCTTATTTTCATGACTTTATCCAAATACTATGGTATATTGTTCCCATCTTGCTTGACCTTCTGTTGTCCATTCAGTTATAATTACTTTATTTCTATTCACTAATCCTTTTGTTTTAACTAGATATTTACCTTCATTCCCCAAAATTTAAGGGATCTGTAAAATAATCTTTATTTTAAAAACTGGTAATTGTTTTTCAACATAATTGTTTTTATTTTTAAAATATTATTTTTATTTAATTAATTAATAAACCTGAGAACTATTCCATGTTTCCCAAGACTATGAAGGAGATCCTTAAAAGCATGCATCCATAGACGCATGAACACACAGTTATAAGCCGTTATTTTAAGCCATCAGTTTTTGCTTCTTTGCTTTTCAAAGGAAGCAATTACATTATCAATAATTAATTAAATATAAAATATCTTCCCCATGTGATGGTTATGGGTAGGTCATGCTCTGAGTTGCATATTCTTGATCAATGTTGAAAAATTGACTCTGAAATATTTTCTATTGTGATGTAACAGTTAACTTGATTCTCATATTTTAAATTAAAATATTTTATGCAATATTATAATATCAACTAACAGATAAACCATACTGTGAGAGACAGCAGAAACCATTCATTGTACTTTGGTGAGACACATTACTAAACTTGAGCAAACCTGTTTTCTAAAAAGAAAGATGGATAATCATGAGTTTAATTACAATATTTTAAAGTTTCAGTGATCAGTCTGGAGAGGGACTTTCATTTATATATCTCTAGAAACAGAACTAAAATATCTGCAATATTTATGATAGAAATAGAAATGATCTGCAAATTCCTATGGGTGATACTGTGGTATATGAATAAATATAAAAGATATAAATATAAATATTTTTACACATAAATACACTTACATCCATGCCTATATATATAGTTGTATTTATATCTATACATATAATCTTTTGCCAATAGGATATTATTTTATTCAGAGAATGTTATAAATTTATAATGAGTTATAATTATATCAGGTCACAAGAATGTATGGATATAGAAGTGATTGACCTATACATTGGAAACTTTCAGTGTTTGCAATAGCTATTTTTGTTTTTAAATTTTTTCCCCCAGCTTGGAAAAATCCATGCCTTGGGCTAGATAGCTTTGTGTTCCTTGAAAAGTACAACAAAAACTTTGACATCTTTAGATGAAAAGTTTAGCTCATAACCCCTACAGATTTGGGGTCTAGATAGTTTGATGAAAGCTCCTAGGCGCTTGCCAAGGTTTCTTTTAATAAATATTTGTTTTAGGTGAACCAGCAAAATGGGTATGTGTATTCTTGACCTCAAATTAGTTGGGAGGGGGAAAGAATCAGAAACAAACAGAGGTCAATAAACAATTTTTTTAAAAAAAATTTTACTTGGATAATACTTTTTTTTTTTTCAAATGACTTACTCAGATTCCTCATTGCCAAACTCTGTTACCTACCATTATTCCTAGAGCTGATTCCCTTTACTTGTACTGTCTGAATGGGAAAGGGGCTGATAGGTTGCTCCCATGTATTATATGAACTTTTAAACCATTAAACTTCTGGAAATAGTATTTCTCCTTCTGTCACCTTTCCTCAAAGAGTGGGTATAATAATGGGATTTTGGAGTGAAATGAAGTGCAATGTTAGCTTAAAGAGAAGACATATTTGGGGAGAGTCTTTTACTTGTAAAATCAACCAAACAAGGATTGACAATTTTACTTATTTATAGGGTCAATGCTTATTATTCTTATTAAGTAAAACTGATTAACCCTTATAAGAAGGGCAATTTGAAATGAAGCTTTCTATTTTTTTTTTGTAATGAAGAGATGATAATGTGAAAATATCTGGTTGGAAGATAAGTGAGAAGAGGAGAGAAAGATAAAGTGGAGGATATGAAAGTGTGAGCTAAACAAGGATTGTCTCACTCTAAAATTATAATGAAGATCAGTCTTCAGTTGTCTGAATAGTGGCAACAGAGGCAACAAGGGATTTATGAGGCCCTAGTTAAAATAGAAAGTCTCCTTTTTGTGGTGAAGAGAATCAATCAACCAATCAATTAGTTAAAAATAATGTCCAGTCATTTATTAAACATTTATAACATACTAGGCATTCTGTGAAATTCTAGTTTTAAAAACAAAATAAAAACAATCCCTACCATTAAGAAGCTTAGGATCTGTGTAGATAGAGCACCAGCCCTGGAGTCAGGAGGACCTGAGTTCAAATTCTTCTCAGATCCTTAATAATTAACTGTATGATTTTTGGACAAGTCACTTAACCTTATTGACTTGCAAAAGCCAACCCCCCCCCCCAAAAAAAAAACAGAAAAAGCTTGTGATCTAGAGGTGAAATGACAAAATGACATATAAACAATGATAAACTTAGTGGGGATAGTCTTAAAAATTAGAGAACCAGATGAGGTTCTTAGAAGTGCTTGAAGTGAATTTTATAGGAAGTAAAGAATTTTAAGAGTTGAAGTGAGAGGAAAAATGTCCCAGATATAGGGATTAGTAATTGCAAAGCCATAAATTTTGGAGAGGAACATCAAGAAAATTAGTATGGTTACATTGTAGAATTCACAAAAGGGAAATGAATTGTGAAAAATGGAAATATAAGAAAAGACCGGGTTGCCTGTCAACAAAATAATTGTAAAAGAAAAAAGACTTTTATCTATCTGTATCCCTCACCCTCTCTGCCCCCAACTCGGTCCTTCTCCTCCTCTCTTTCACCTGTCATCTTACAAATAAGAGGGAACTAAGGAGACTGGGGGTAAAGATTGATATGGGCACATCCGGGACACACTGTAGAAAAATAACTCTGGTAGCTGCATGCATAAATTAATGGATTGGGAAAGTCTTGAAGCAGGGAGACCAATTAGAAGCCTATTGCAATAGTCCAGTTAAGAAGTAATGAGGTGAAGAAGGGATCAAGTCTTAGGAGCTCTCTAATAAAACTCATCAGCTAAGGACTCTAACTAAACTTTTGAGAGACAGAAGCCACAAAGGGACCCAGTGAGGCAGTTCTCCTACTCAAGGTAACCTGGAAAAGAGCAGAAAGGCTCTGCTCCCCGGGGTCAGAGGGGCTGCCTGCCAGAGGGGTGGCCCACCAGAGCCAAAGAACTTCAGCCTACCAGAGGCAGCCCCAGGGCGCTGGGAGCCTCAGCTCACAGTAGCAGGGGAGTCTCCAGAGCTGCACCCCAAGGAGCACCAGGCACAAAGTGGGGGAACAGCAGGGGACCTCTGCCAGAGCGAGCACATGGAGTCCAGCCCTCGGGGCACACAGGGAGAAACTTGGTCTTTCTGCAGCCCAGATCCAGGAACAGAAGCAGGCGGAGCCTGTAAGCAGGAGCCCCCAGGGCATGAGCCCATTGAGCTGAGGGAGGGGATTGAAGAGAGACTTCAAGCTCTGTCCTCTGCCCCTGGAGCAGGACTCTGGGGCTCTGACCACATTCAGATCCTGATCCCAGTCTAGGCCCCCCATAGAACAGCAGGGCCCCCCCCACCTCAGCCCTGTGGCAGAGGGGGACGCTTATGGTCAATCACAGACCAGGAAGGAGGACAGAACCTCACACACTGAGACCATTGAGGGAGTGTCCCAAAAGCTCAAGAAACACCCCAAACCAGGCCTAGGCTGGGAAAATGAGCAAGCAGAGAAACAAAAAGAAGACTATTGAGAAATATTTTGCAAATGAGCCCAAGAAGGACCAAAATACTCAGTCTGAAGATGCGAAAGCACAAGCTCCTGCATCTAAAGACTCCAAGAAAAACAGAAATAGGGCTCAGGCTATGACAGAGCTCAAAAAAGACTTTGAAAATCAAATGAGGGAGTTGGAAGAAAAACTGGGAAAAGAAAGGAGAGAGATGCAAGAAAAACATGAAAATGAAGTCAGCAGCTTAGTCAAGGAAATCCAAAAAAATGCTGAAGAAAATAGCATGCTAAAAAACAGCTTAGGACAAATGGATAAAACAGTTCAGAAAGTTATTGAGGAGAAGAATGCTTTAAAAAGAAAAATTGGCCAGATGGAAAAAGAGATAAGAAAACTCTCTGAGGAGAACAAATTCTTCAGACAAAGAATAGAATTCAGGGAGATTGATGAATCTACCAGAAATCAAGAATCAATACTTCAAAACAAAAAAAAAAATGAAAAATTAGAAGAAAATGTGAAATATCTCATTGAGAAAACAGACTTAGGAAAGATAATTTTAAAATTATTGGAATACCTAAAAGTCATGATCAGGAAAAGAGCCTTGACATCATTTTCAAAGAATTACTACTGGAAAATTGCCCTGATATTCTAGAAGCAGAGGGCAAAATAGAAATGGAGAGAATCCACCAACCCCCTCCCCCCGAGAAAGAGATCCCAAAAAAACAACCCCCAGGAATATTATAGCCAAGTTCCAGAACTCCCAAGTCAAAGAGAAAATATTATAAGCAGCCAGAAGGACACAGTTCAAATATCGTGGAGCTGCAGTCAGAATCACACAGGACTTAGCAGCAGCTACATTGGAAGCTCGTAGGGCTTGGAATACAATATACGGGAAGGCAAAAGAGCTTAGAATGCAGCCAAGAATGAACTACCCAGCAAGGCTGAATGTCCTCTTCCAGGGAAAAAGATGGACTTTCAATGAACCAGGGGAATTTCAAATGTTCCTTTTGGAATGGCCAGAGCTGAACAGAAGGTTTGATCTACAGATACAGGACTCAGGTGAAGCATGGAGATTGGAGGAGAGGGGGGAACTATGAGGGACTTAATGAGGATGAACTGCATGCATTCCTGCATAGAAAAATGACACTGATAATACTCATATGAACCTTCTCAGTTAACAGAGCAGGTAGAGAGAGCTTTTATAGTTGAAGCACAGGAGAAAGTTGAATTCGAAGATAAAATATGGTGTAAAATTGGAGTCAATAGAAAAAAAAGGGGAAATGGAATGGGATAAAGAAAAAGGAGAGGGGGAATAGTCCAAGATATTTCACGTAAGATTTTTTTTTATTACAATGAGCTATTGCAATGATATGGAAGGGGGGAGGCCAGGGGGAATGAGGGAAACTTTGCTCTCATCAGAGGTGGCTAGGAGAGGAAACAGCAAATATACTCAATGGGGTATAGGCATCTGGAGTAAGAAGGAGAGGGGAGCAGGGCGAAGGGGTGGGGATGTGAATAAAGGAGGAGAGGATGGACCATGGGGGGACAGTGGTCAGATATAACAAACACATTTTCTTTCTTACTTCTTGCAAGGGGCTGGGATTGGAAGGCCTGCCCAGGAGCATGTGGCCAGGTGGATTCTGGGCCTAAGAGGTGGTATGGGGGCTCAGGGCTTCTTGGCCCCAGGACCAGGGATCTGTCTGCTGAGCCAGTCAACGACCCTACAGCAGAGTCAGAGTGAAAGGAGAGAGAAAATATAGTACATGGTAGTGGAGAAATAAGAAAGGAGGGAGTTGCGATCAGCAATGGCAACGGTGGAAAAATATGGAAGCAACTTTTGTGATGGACTTATCATAAAGAATGAGATCCACCTATGACAGAGTTGTTGGTGTTGGAACAAAGACTGAAGCACATTTTTTGTTATTATTATTTGGGGGAGGGTGCAGGGCAAGTGGGGCTGGCTGGCCTGCCTGGGGCCACATAGCAGGGTGATCTATGGGTGTCTGAGGCTGGATTTGGACCCAGGTGTTCCTGGCTCAAGGGCCAATGCTCTGTCTGCCACCCAGCCACCCCTACTATTATTACTATTTTATTTTATTTTGGGTCTTTTTTTTTCTTTTTTTTTTTGGTTTTTGCAGGGCAGTGGAGATCGGGTGGCTTGCATGTCACACGGCTGGGTGATTGTTGGGTTTATGAGGCTGGATATGGGCTCAGGTGCTCGTGGCTCCAGGGCTGGTGCTTCGTCCATTGTGCCACTTGGCCATACCTACAATTATAACTATTATTGTTTTTAATTTTAATTTTTTTCTCTCCCCTTTACTTTTTTGCCCAAGCAAGTCTATCTATATTCATGGCGGAGGAGGGGTATTTTGTTTACTTGTAAACAATTTATTAATGTAAAAAAAATTTGTATAAAATGAGAATAAAAAAATAAATGAAAAATAAAATTAAAAAAAAGAAGTAATGAGGTTTTGTTCTACAGTAGGAGTGGAGAGAAGTAAATACCTTGAATAGTTTTATGGTTTGAGAAATTACAAGATTTGACAAGAGATTGGATATTTGAAGTAAGTTAGAAAAAGGAAGCTAAAGATAATCCTAATATTGTGAAGCTGGCTGACTGGAAGCATGATAGTATTATTTGTAGTAATAGGGAAATTTGTAAGAAAGATGAGTTTTCCGGGGAGAAATAATAATATATGCTTTGGAGCATGGGAAAGAAGATGCATGATCTACAGAAAAATAGATGGTGTGACTAATAGGGAGGCAATAAACCTGGGAATAAAGGCATTGGAGCTGGAGGAATCAGTATATTTATAGTAGAAGAGATCTTGGAGTCAGAAGACCTGTTTTAGTCCGGACTCTTGCATTAACTTGGTCAACTCATGTGGCCCCTCTGAACCTATTTCCATAAGGTATTAGACTATATGAACTTCAGAGCCCATAAAGGTAGATCATGGACTCTACTTTAGTAATCTATGATTCAATGAGTTTTATCACTGCACAATAACTTCAGTGCTAATGAAACTAATTCACTAATGAAAGTTTGATATGTATAGACTGAACTATAGGACCTAGAGTCTATTCATTTATTGTATCTAAATAAGCAACAAAAATAGTTTCGACATCACAGAACTCTATTTGTCATTTGGATATTATTGGTCCAGTTTGAATGACTGATAGTCTGTTTTGTAACAAGGATGAAAAGCAGCAGCAGGAGAGAAGCAGAAAGACTGGTTCTATCAATTACAAAGTCAGTCACAGGAAAGATGAATACATTTCTCACACATTGAACCCTATCCTAGGGTGATTTTTCTACTCAATACCAAAGAAAATAAATAAAAAACGCAAATATTTTTTATGATCAGTTCTAAAAAGTTAAAAAATTACAGATAGTATTTAAGGCAATAAATGACCAGAGGTTATTAGTACCAAAAACTGGATGTTTCAAAAGTAATCCTAATAACAAGCCAAAATAATAGCTAGCATTTATATAGCTCCAAAAGATTTCCAAAGTATCTTGAAAATATAATCTCATTTTATCCTCATAACAATCCTTGGGGCTAATTATCATCTCGATTTTTCATATGAGTAAACTGAGGCAAAGGTTAAGCTACTTGCCAAAAGTTACACATCTTTAAGTATCTGAGACTGGATTTGAACTTAACTCATTACTGACATCAGAGTCAGGATTATATGTAACTATAACACCTAGCTATCCCAAGTGAAATTGTTGGGAATATTTTATTTTTTCATTATGTTTATTCTGAATTCTTCAAATACCAAATAAAATCTAGTGATAAATTTAACTAAATTATGCATTTAATTAGTATAATTCTCCATGTACACTTTTCATCTTCTCTTCACCAAAGGAAAATCATTTAATTTGGGGTGGGGAGAGGAATCTGTTTATGAACAAGGAACTGATTAATAGACTTAAGGGGGTGATTTATGAGGAAAGATTACCTAAACTAAATTATGCACATAACTAAACAAAATGATGACAAAATGAAATGTGACTATTGTCTATAGGAGGGAAAATGCCACAGAGGAAGAAAGAACAGGCAGGAAGATCCAAAAGCATATTAATGAAGGATATGTCAATATATCAAAGGCCTGTGATTTTTTTTCATTTTAGGAACTTGTAGAATCTATCACAACCTATCTATAAATTATAGTGTTGAAAGCATTGCCTCTAGCTACAAGAGATTAAGTGACTTAGCCCAAAGACTCTTCCTAACTTTAAGTCCAGTATGCTATCCAGTATTCCAAAACTGCTTGTCATGACTTTAAGAAATGATGAGATACAAGTGAGTCATTATAATTATGAATAGCCTAACAAGACATGTAGACTAATAGATATTAGATATCCATCTATGAATGGATTGGATTATTAGAGACGAGGTGAGGGTGGAGGGTGGGGGTGAAAGATATAGGAGGAAACAAATCTTTAAAAGTGTTCATGAAGAATCTTGATCATACCAATATATTGGATTAGATAATAGATATGACACTCCCCAATGGGATTCAAGACTAATATGCAAGTGATAAAATTATACGGTTATGTGGGAGTGGTAGGAAAGAGATTGGAGACTGTATTAATATTGAATTATTTGATCATAATGTGTGACTATTTAATGCAGCCTTCAAAGAGTTTTTTAATTATCACATTTTGCTGTAGTTATCTGTAATAAAACCAAGTAATTTTCCTTAACCTTTTCCAGAAGCCATTGCGTGGCTTAGTAGATAAAAGACTTGAGCTAGAGAATTAAAAAAAGCTAAGTTCAAATCTTGCTTCAGATATTTATGAGACTAGTTTATTACTATCCTCAGGTTCCTCATGTGTAAAATTCATACATATAATGACATTTCCTCAGAGTTCTTTTGACAATCAAGTGAAATAATGCATGCAGAGTTTAGTTATTTTTTAAATTTTAATAAAGCATCATATAATTTTCATTTTATTAAAGCATATTATAAATGTTAACTGTTATTATTCCCTTTTGTGGAAAGGTGACGTCCCAGAATATAGCTGCTCAGACATGTTTCTGTGAATCAATACTTGTCTCTAACTTCTTAGATATAGTAACAAAATGAAAGAGCCCAAGACTCTCCAGTTCCCCCCATCTTATACAGGCTGAAATAGGTAGCTGGGTGGCAGAGAAGAAAAAGAACAGGACTTGAAATTAGGAAGAGCTTTATCTCAGATTTTATCTCAGACACTTGTAAGACCTTGCACAAGTCATTGAAGCTCTCTCAATCTTGGTTTCATCACTGTTAAAAGGGAGATGGGTAGAGCATGTACCTTTTAGGGGGTTTTGTGAGGATTAAATAATATTTTATATATATATATATTCATTTGCATTTTTTCTAAATTTATAATATATCTATCATCATCATCATTATCACCATATGAAGTGAGGCTGAACTACTGTGGTATAAACATACAGGTTATAATGACACTATCCGGGTCCAATGAATGATTCTAACTTCTAATACGAATAAAATTTATGCAACTCACCATATATGGAAAGAACCAGTTGCTGAGACAGGCCTGGTTACATGGGTAGCAAGGTCTGGTAATGGTTCAGAGGCGTACTACTCTGAAGAATATCAGTATAGAACACTGTGGTGACATAAAATAGGAACAAGAACCAGAAATCCAGAAGGTAGTAACTGACTTTTATGAGCAGGTGTCAACCTGCTGAGCTCTGCCAATAGACTGAAGTCACTTTCCATTTATTTGAATGCTTACAGGTGCACTTTTTCAAAGACCAGTTGTTCAGCAAAATCATATGGATGTGGATGAGGTGATTCTTAGTGTGACTAAATATATCTGGCAGAACTGCCATGTCAACACCAGGATATTAGTGCTACCTGGGAATTCTGTACTTGAAGCTTTCAGATAGAAAACAATTATTTCATCTTTTGTTCATCATTAATTTATCATATATATGTCTATATGTATATACATTTATATATATATATATATATATATATATATTTATATATATAAATACATATATGCATATAAGGCCTGGAACTCTGGTTCTCTTTTTGAAATATTAGTTTTATTTGTTTTCTACATAACTACCATGTCTCTCAGCTACATTTTCTCCTGAGATAAAGTAAGATGGGATTAGAGAACATAGAGACTACTGGTTTGGAAGGAAAAGGTGTTGCGGGGGGAGAGGGAGGACTCATAAAGGCCAATATTACAATTTACTTTTTGGAAACTCATAAAAGATAATAATGGCCACCACTTTTATATTACACAAGATTTTCTAAAGTGCTTTTGCCTACAGTATCTCATTTTATCTTTACACCCCCATGTAAGATAGGCGGATGTTATTAAGTTTTACTCAGCTACCAAAATGATTTTTTCAAAGAATAGTTCTTATTTCTTCCTCCTCCAACTAAACTCCAATGATTTCTTATTACCTCCAGTATAAAATATCAAATTCCCTATTTGACTTTGAAATTTCTTCATAACCTAGCTCCTACTTATTTTTACAATCTTACATTTAATTCCCCCCCATGGACTCTATATTCCAACTCCACTGGCTTACTTACCATTCCTTTACACAGTTACCTGCATTTTTACTGGCTATACCCAATGCTTGGAATTGCCTTTCTCCTCAATTATACCTTTTAGTTTCCCTGGCATTCTTTAAGACTCAGTTCATATCTCACATTCTAGTTGAAGCTTTTCCTGGTCTTTTCAGCTGCTAGAGACTCCCTTTTCAGAATAATGTTCATCTCCTCTTCATTCAGCTTATATAGCCTTAAGCTTTTTACATGTCACCTCTCCCATTAGATTGAGAAATCTTGAGATCCGAGACAGGTATTGTCTTTCTTTGTATTCCCAGAGTTTAACTCAGTGTATGATCCAACATAATTAATAAATGCTAATCATAAATATTAGTTAATTAATTAATATTTATTGATTGATTTATCCCTTTTTTCTTACAGCTGAAGAAAATGAGACTGAAACTCAGAGATGTTAAATAACTTGCCCATGGGTCCCACAAGTAAGACATGTGGAACTCAGACTCAAGGCACCCATACCTCCATACATAGCAAAGTTTTGCACTGTTCTGCATTGTTGTTAAGTCAAATCCTGGATCCATGGTTGAGAAATCTTAGATTAGAAAGTTAAAGAATCCAAATAAATCAATGGTTAATAAGGATTAACAATAAAAAATGTAGTTATTCAAATAATTTTGGGTCACGTAATGCCGTGAGACAACATCAACTTTATATTTTAAGAAATAATGGGTGGGGGATGGTTTCAGAACAATATATATATATATATATATATATATATATATATATATATATATATATGGCAAGACTTATTAATTGATGCAAAGTGAAGTTAGAAGAGTAAGAGGATCATTGTATATAGAAATGTTGTAATGATGATAACAGTGAAAGATTTGATTACTCTGATGTTGATCAAATTCCTAAGATTAAAAAAAAAATTGTTAATCTCCATAAAGAGAAATGAAGAACTCTGAGTGCAAAGTGATATATAATTTTTTCAGTTTTTTGCTTTTTTTTGTCATATACCTAATAAAAATGTTTTGCATGATTTCACATGTATAACTGATAACATATTGATTGCCTGCTTGTTGATGAGGAAGGAGCAGGAAGGATGGAAAGAATCTGGAATTCAAAAATTAAAACTAAAATTATTTAAATTAAATATATAATAAGCCACATACTACTAGGGAAAAACACAATCATTTGTTCTTAATACATGCAATAAATTTGGTGTATATATAGGTGTTTTGGTTGAAACTTTGACGGCTTGTTTTACAAGTCATTTTATAAGTTTGCATTACTTAAGGAAAACTTAATTTCATAAAACTGTTTCTTATTAGATGTTCTTTAAGGGAAATTAGGAACTATTGCAAGTGTTTATCTTTTTTAAATTAAATTTTCAGACCAAATCAGCAGATTTTCTCTAGATTTGTTTAAGTAGAAATGAAGAGAAGAGAAATTGGGGGGGGGGAGAGAGAGAGAGAGAGAGAGAGAGAGAGAGAGACAGACAGACAGACAGACAGACAGAGAGACAGAGAGACAGAGAGACAGAGAGACAGAGAGAGGCAGAGAGAGACAGAGAGAATGAGGCAGAGAGAAAGAGAGAGAATGGAAACCTAGTAGGAAACCTTTATGTCCCTTAGTTCATATGAGAACAATATATTGTCCTGTCACAAGTCCTTTTTTTGAATTGTAGATGTTAACATTGAAGATTTCTATTATTAACATGGGGGGGGTCCCTTGATTCAAAACCAATTTTTTTTTATAAAGATAGACTAGTACAACCAAAATCCTGTCTCAAAAATCCTATAAATCTTATAGGAATTGAAATTCTGAGCTTCAATCTTATCTACAATCTTCAGGGAATGTTAAGAAGCAGCATATATGTAACAAAGAAAACAATTGATTACATATGAACAATTAGACAAGAAGTTGTGGAAAAAGATGAGGTTATACAGGTCTTCCTTTCAGTCTTTCATTTCTTCAACTTTTCTAGCAAGTAGTTGATAATTCATGACAACAATTCTCTTTTTCTTTGATCTTTATAATGTACAGAGAAGCAATGTTTTCCTGACTGTCTTTATCTCTGTCTTTGTGGCTGCCTTTCTCCCTGTTTCCCATCCTTTGTTTTAGAACTAGCAATTTGTCATGGTTTTTTTTGGTGTCGGTGTGGATTCACAGGATCCTAGGAAAGTTCATTTAAATGCAATCTTTTTTGAAAAAATACCTTCATTGGACAATGTTATCCCAATCCAGAGGAATAAAAAAAAAAAAACAAAGCAATTCTTTAGAATCTGAAGAACACTTTAAAAAGTTATCTCCTATATCTCTTTCTCTTAATCCTAATTCCTCTTACCCAAAATGAATAATCTGTAAACATGTTTATCAAAAGTATGTATGTATAATACCAACTTGAACTCCACTGAGAGGAGGAGGAGGATTGGAAGGGAGGGTGGGAGGAAATTTTGTAACTTAAAAATATACATGTGCATTTACATGAAAAAAATTTAAAAATAAATTGATGAAAAAAGAAAAAAAGTAATTTTATATATGCTTACTGAGATTATACATTTATGATTGATATTAATAATTATATCCTCAATTTATGGAAAATTAAAAAAATAATTTTCATGCTTTTACAAAAATCAACTCACAGTGCCATTAATAAGTGTAGCTATTTCCAAATATTAATTCAGTACCATCTAATTTTCTAGGTAGTTTTTATTGCTAGCATAATAATTACATAAAGGAAGCTTTAAGATTAATTAATTTATTTATTTTGAAGGGTAATAAATACATGAGCAAACTTTGGACCATTTGCAAGTGGCATGTAGATTGTGGCTTTATACTTTAAACAAATTACATTTTGCAGAGGGAATTAATTTGCTATTATTGCCATCTATTTCTCCACATTCTCTTCCTTTCCATTTGATATTTTTTGTATTACATTTATCACAAATGTATACCTGATTAAATTGTGAAAGATTCAATGGAATATGCTAGCAATTTACCTATTCAGAATGTAGGAGAATTTTTTCTGTTCACTTAATAACTATAATTCACAAGATTTCATATCAATAAATTTGAATATAAATATTTGAATTCATTTCTTGTTTGAATTATTTTTCAGTTTAAAAATGATGTATTATTTTCATAAAATTTACTTAAATAATATTTTAAACTTTTTTATCTAAATTCATCACAATTATCTCCCTTTATAAATTTGATATTATTATTAATCATATAGTATAGATATATTTCACTACTAATTTATAAGATTTTATAAACTATTCCTCACCAACTTTGACCAATAATACAATAAATCACTATGCTGGGATATATTGTCATCATTACTTTTTTAGTTTTCTCTTCAAGGGAGAAAAGCATATCTCCCCATCATTCATATCTTTCTGCATTTTTCTCATTGGGTTTTCATGATTTTTTTAAAAAGCTCAGGTATTACAAATTCTGTGTTCAGGTATTTAGCACTTTCATCTCTGTTTTTTTTTTAAAATAAGGTCTCTTTTGTTGTGGTATTTGGTAGCTGTTTATTAATAAGACATGGAAATGCAATTAGTTTTTGATTTAACTTATTTTCTGCATGTTTGCTGAACACATTCATTAAGACAGAATAAATTGACAATGAGCTCAAAGGAAAGACTCTAAGATAAGAAATGTGAAAAGAATTTTTGATAAAGTTGGAAATTTAGCTGATACAATCAAAGTAATATTTAGGGGAAATCTTTATCTCTAAATGTGCACAACAATAAAAGGGAGAAGGAGAAGATCAATAAACTAGACAAGCAATCAGGCCAAAAAATACAAATTGAAAAGTCCTCTATATGTGGCAAAATGGAAATCCTAAAAATCTATGGAGAGATTAATAAAATAAAACATAAACATTAAATCAATGTATAAAACTAAAATCAGGTTTTAAAAAATATTCTATGAAATGATAAAACATTTCTTAATTTCATTTAAAAAGGGACAAATGAACCAAATTATGGTATCAAAATGAGAACGTCAATGTACAACCAATAAAGGTGAAATTAAAGTGATCATAAGGTGTTATTTTGCCCAAATATGTGTTAATAAATCTCAGAATATAAAAAGATGAATATTTTCAAAAATATAAACCTCAATTAATCAAAAATAAAATAGAACATTTAAATAACCCTTTCTTAGAAAAAGACATTGAACAATTCATTAATGAATTGTTAATGAACCAAAAAAAATCAGTAAGTCAAGATGAATTCACAAGTGAATTCTGGCAAACATTTCAGGAAAAATTAATTCTAATATTATATAAACTATTAGAAAAAAATGCATAAAGGAAGTATTGTATCAAATTCCTTTTATAAGACAAATGTGCTTTTGATATGTAATCTAGGAAGAGCAAAACAAAAAAACGCTATAAACCACTTTTCTTTGTGAATATTGATAAAACAATTTCATATAAAATACTAGCAAGAAAAGTATGGCAATATATCACAAAAATAATACTCTATAACATCATAGGGTTTATAAGCAAGAACACAAGACAGGTTCAATATTAAAAATAAGTTGTCAACATAATGACGATATCTATAGCATCAATAACAATTATATAATTACTTTAATAGATACAAAAATAAGCCTTTGATAAAATATAGAAGTCATTTCTGTTAAAATAGCTTGAAAGCACAGGGTCCTAAAAAGCATAGGATTCTTAAAATGATGAAATAATGAAAGAATAAGGGCACAGTAGATCAAGTACTGGCCCTGTAGTCAGGAGGCCCTGAGTTCAAATCCAGTCTCAGACATTTAATAATTACCTCACTTTGTGACCTTAGGCAAGTCACTGAACCCTATTGCCCTGCAAAAAAAAAAACAACAAAAAAAGAATGAATATTATCTGTATTAAGGAAAAACTTTATGCCTTGCATATAAGAACAGAAGTAAAGTAAGTATATCCATCATCACCACTATTCTTCAATACTGTACTAAAAATTCTAGATATAGCAGTTAAGTAAGAAAGAGTAACTGACAAAAGAATCATTGGTATTTTTACATAATAATGGCAATATTGTAAAATCAATTGACTGAATAAACTTTGCTACTCTGTTAAAAAAATAATTTAAGGAATTTCCAATGTATCCATGATGAAAAATGCCATCCATGATCAGAGAGAGAACTGATAAACTAAATGCAGAGCGAAGCATTTTTAACTTTATTTTTTTATTACTTTGTGTTTTCTTTTGCAAGATGATTAATATGGAAATAAAATTTGTATAACTTCACATGTATAACCACAAAGAAAATACTTGCTTTCTTACATTCATAAACAAAATACTAACTTGAGGGAAGGTTCAAGGAGGTCAGAGAATTTGTAACTTTAAGTTGAAAAATAATATTTAATTAAATGCATAACAAACTATCATTTTATGAGTGATAGTAGCCATTAATTTTATTTTTCTGACCACCAAGTGTGGGAATCCTTATTATATTATAGAATACAGATGAAAACAATGTGCTAAAGAAAGATGTTGTTAAAATTGTTACAGAGAACAATGAAGAATGGACAAAAGGTACTTGTATTGAAGTAATGCTTTTTAGTGGGTAGTATGCATACATTTTTATTTTTAACATTTTCCATTTATATCTTATTTTATTTTTAGTTCCACATGCTTTCCATCCCTCCACCCACATACAAACTGAGAAAAGGGAAAGAAAAAGTTTACTATTATAATATATATCCATACAAAATATATTTGTGTATTAAATATTTTTCAAATTAAAAAGAGCAAAAACATGTTGCTTTCATATAGAAAATGATAGATAGCATTTTATATTATGAGATTTTTGGAGTTATATTGGATTTGTGAAGATTCTGTGATCAATGAACAGAATAGTCAAATCTTTCACAGTTAATTTTTTCATACAATTTGGGTGTTGTTTGGATTTTTCTGCTCACTTCACTTTGTTGCAGAGTTGTTTAATATGCATTTCTCTAATTATTAATGATTTAAGGCAATTTATATGAGTTGATAGCTTTGATTTCTTCTGAAATGATCTGTTTAAATATTGTTATCACTTATCATTGGAATGGCTCATATTTGTATATTTTTCATCTTTTTTATTTATTTACACAGTAATAAAATATTCTTGTTGTAACAATAAACATGTCCCCCCTCCTCTCACAAAATTTTAAAACCTCATAAGAAACAAAGTGAAAGAAAGAGGGGGAAAAATGTGCTTCTGTCTGTGTTCTGATAGATGGGATGGATCGTTTTCTTTATCATTAGTCCATCAGAGAAGCTACTTCCATATTTGCATTTTTATGGAGGTTCTTTACATATTTTAGAAATGAGAACATTTTCAGCAAAATTACATATCATCTAATTTACTTTTATTCTAATTTTGACACAATTTAATTTGTTCTAATTTGCTGTATAATTTCATGCAATCAAAATTATTCATTTTACCTCCTGTGAAATATTTTATTTTAGCTTTGATACCTTACTGATATTATTAGAAAGGCTTCAGTTTATATTCATTGTAAACAATGAATTAAGACAAAGTAGTTCCTAATAATTGTTTAAATTTCATTTTATTAGTGCTCTTACCGTTTTTGACAGAAGGAATTTGGTTTTTCCTCCTGAAATCTAATTATTTTCTTAGGTTTCAATTATTTAGGTTCAAATTAAATTTCAATCTTTACTTCAAAGGCTCTCTTGTATTAAAATTTTTATTTCATTGGGTCAGAAAATAGTACATTTAATGTTGCTTTTCTGCATTTCTTTTTAAGATTCTTCTGCCCTAATACATGCCAATTTTTGTGATGGCATTGTTTTTTTTACTGAAGGAAAACATCATAATCCTTTCTATTCCCATTTAATATTTTTCAAAATTCTTTCATATATAATTATTCTAAAATTCTATGTAGCTTTTTTACATGTCCAACTCTTTGTTAAGGTGGGGTTCTGCTTTCAGGATAGAGGATGCACTTTCCCAAGATATTGAGAGTTTGGGAGACACTTCTGCAAGGGCCTCAATTCCTTCAATGTCTTATGAGAGGCTTTGACTGCTCTCCTGAACTGTGCTCTGGTCTGTGGATGACCACAAGCACTCCCTTCTGCACTGGAGCTGGGAGGAGGGTACCTGCTCTTCTATGGCAGTATGGGGCTGCAGATTGTGACCTCGATCTGAGTATGGACAAAGCAGCAGAGTCCTGCCCCTGGGATAGTAGAGAGATTCTACAGGCTCCCCAACCCCCTTAACATTCCTGGACGAGCATTCTGGAAGCTTCTTTGAGATGGCTCCATGGGATTGCTTCTGGTTCCTGAAGTAGGGATTCACTAAGGTCTGTGATTAGGTCTGTGCTGGCCTGGGTTCCACCTTCACTCTGGTGCCACAAAGTTTTCCTGATAACCTTCCAAGTTTACCTTGGCAATTCCTGGGCTGAGTGTCTGGAAACTGTGCCCACTGCCATGGACCCAAGCCCCGCCCCTCCACCCAGGTTGACTGAGCTGTGACCCTTTCCAACTCCAGCAGAACAGACTCTTCTCCCACATCTTTCAGGTTGTCTTGGGCATAAAATTGTTTCACTCAGTCTTTTTATGGTTTCTGCCATTCTAGAATTTGGTTAGAGTCCTAATTTTAAGGCATTAGATGTGATGTCAGGGAGAGCTTCTGGAAATTCCTATCTCTACTATGCCATCCTGGCTCTGCCCCAGATATCTTCTTTTCTAGAGAGTTCAAACTGTTTTCATTTGATGCTTTAAAATAACTAAGTTTATAAAAAAATTAATTGCCTGCTTTGTATTGTGGTATTAGGGTTAGGTTACTACTTTCATCAAATATTTGTTTAAGTGGAAATATATAATCAAGTGAAAACTATTGTACTATTAAAAATATATGGGCACTTCAAATGTGGTCTTTCTAAAAATATGTAGTTAAGATTCAAAGAGTGAAGGTCATTTTTGAACAGAAAGGTCAAGGAAGACTATATGGAAGAGATTATGTTTACACTGGAAGTCAAAACTTGAAAGTAAAATCAAATAGTGGAATAGAGCTATGGGAAGGGCATTCCAAGCAGAATGAATGAATAACAAATCCATTTAAAACTGTGGAGCATTTTATGGAGAATGATGGATGTTTCTGGTTGACTGGAGTATAGAGTATATGAAGAGGGACTGTATGAGAAAAGACTTAAATAGTAGGTTTATCCAGACTGAGAAAACTCTGATTAGCAATGGAGAGGTATTGGAGGGTTCTGAATTATGTGACCAAATATATGTAGAAAGATGACTTTGACAGTAGAATGAATGCTAAATAAGAGAGAAAAGAAACAGGAAGTAGGAAACACTTTCAGGCTATTGTATCAGTCAAAATGTTACTCAGCACTTTCAGTTGGAGGATGTGAGGAAATTTAGTTAACTGGTTATACTATATATACATATATATATATATATATATATATATATATATTTGCATATACATATATCCTAGAGTTTTGTGGTATTGGATGTCAACTAAGCCCTCATTGTTGTTGGGCCATCTTTGTTGATTTTATATGTACTAGACAGTATATTATGTTGCACAGAAAACCTGTTCCAAATTTTTTTACAGTCTCTTCCTCCTTATTTCAATGACACTTACTGCAACTACTACTGTCCCTTCCTTGGTCTGAGAATGTGCCATGTGCTCCCCATATCCTTGCAACTTCCATGCTCCTCCATTCCAACAGGGAAAATAATTAATTAGTAAGCATTTATTAAATGACTATGATGTTACAGACACTCTACTAAGCACTGAGGATACAAAAAGAAGCAAAAGAGAGTTTCTATCATCAAAGAGCTTGTGGTCTAATGCACAAAAGAATGTGAAAATAAATACATGTAGCTAAAGCAAGCTACAGGATAAATAAATAAAGGAATAATTAATAAAGAGTAAGTATTCAAATTAATGGGAGTTGGGAAAGGTTTCCAGTAAAAATTGATCTTTTCCTTTTGGAATTAAAGAAAATCAGAGAAATCAGTAGGTGAAGTTAAGAAGGGAAGGCATTCCCAATATTGGGTACAATTAGAGAAAAATGGTCCAAGCTATTTTTTGGTAGCAATCAGCATACCAACATCTCTGGATCAAAGGATAAATGGCAAGAAGTAAGAAGATTGGAAAAGTGAGAATCAAAGTTATGAAGAACTTTGATGCACTTTATATTTATGTTAAAAGTGACTTGGAGGTACAGGAGTTTATTGGAAAGTGAGATTGGTGATATTATGTACAGATTTGAACTTCAGAAAATTCACTGTAATGATTTGAATGGAGGTAGGATTGGATCGAGTTAGAACTTGAAGCAGACAAATCTACCTCCATGCTATTGCAATAGATGGAAGGTGATAAGGATCTGTACTAGAGTGATGCTAGTGTCAGAGGAGAGAGGCAGGGCATATTCAAGGGATGTGCTAAAAGTAAAAATCATCAAGTCATAGAAACAAATTGGATGGAGTGGGTAAGAGATAGTGAGGAACCAAGAATAATCATTAAGTTGGGAGACAGAACTAGGAGGAATTTCTTGCCCTCTACAGTAATAAGGAAGGTGCAAGCTGAATTTAAAGGAAAATAAAATGAATTCAGTTCTGAAAATATTTGAATTCAATGGCTCTATTTGACATACAGCGTAAAATCTAGAAAGCTAGTTGAAGATTTGGGATTGGAGTCTTCTGGAAAATTGGAGTAGGGTAGATGGTTTTCTTCCATACTTGAATTAGCCATCGGGTCTTTTAAATTTTGTTATTTAAGTACATGAGAGCAGCCAGGAGAAATGAGTTATGAAGGTGGTTCACTATTGATGAAGTCAATGGAATTGGCTATACCTCAACTCTAGCACCTTCCCTTCATTCCCCAAGCTTGGGTGACCTTTGTTTCCACTACACCCTATGAAAAATCTTATTTTGTTGCCATGAAATAGAAAGGATAACTGAATTTAGAATTGCAAATTCTGAGTTAAAGGTTATGCCACTCAGTATTTGTTACATAGGCAAATTATTTCATCCATTTTGCCTCAGTTTCTCCATATACAAAATGAAATGTTTACAACACATGCCCTTGAATATCCATTTTAGCTCTAAATATATGATCTTCTCTTATATCTCACTTTAAATGACTTCAGTCTTCATATAGTCACTCTCTTGATGTTTCCACATTGTCTATACCAACTCTTCATGATTGTTAGCTCTTTCTTTCATTATCCTTGATATACAAGTCCAAGAAGGAGAGTTGGAATAATACTTAATCACCAATTCTGTTTTCACAGTCTCCCTCTATAACCATATCAGAATAACCTTCTCTCCCTTAAAATTTCATTCTCATAAAATTTCATGTTGAGATTCTTATTGCTTTCCTCTTTTGACCATCTAGTCACTCTCTCTTTCCCCCACTAAGTACAATATCATTTTCTATCTTGAAATCCAAACACTTTGAATACTTTAACTTCATCCTTCTTTGACTTGTGACTGAAATTTCTATCAACTGTGTACAAGAATAGCAAAGGATATACTGGGATTAGCAAAAACTGAGAGCTGATTTTATAATCTCAGTGTGAGCATTCATATCTCAGAAATCAGAAGATGCTTCTTATTTATTAGGATTTGATTTATTGTTCATTGATTTCATAGAATTATGAAAATAATAGAGGATATATTCCTAATGTATATTAAACTTAATAGTATGTCCTTAGTTTGGAAAGATGGTTGTTAAAGATTTACTAGAATATTGTTGAGAATGGTTATAACTTTAGAATATTAGTTCATTGGGGAATAGGACAGTCTATTTCACTTTTGTCTTGATATTTTAAATGTCTACAATGATGTATGTAGTCAAGTTTTATAAGTGATTGCTAAAGGGGAATGAATAGCAGATACTCCACTAATCCTTTCTTCCCTCCCAAATCGAATGGTACTATAAGTACTCCACATACTCCAGCTACCAGAAATCTTAGTCTAGGTTCTGAATAGAAGAATCAGTTAATGGAATTGGAAATATCCTATTTAGCACAATTACGAATGTGTCTACCCATAAGAGACACAATAAATATTTTAACTGAATTGAATTTAATTCTAGAAAAGAAAACTTAGGAGAACATAACAGCATTTTTATCTGTTAAACTTGGTGAAAAGGACAGAATTCTGAATCCAGAATAAAAGAAGGTGGAATAAATCCCATTTCTTCTACCTACTATTGTCTGATTATAAGAAAAATCTATAGGTCTCAATTGCCTCATCCATAAAATCAGAAAGGTGGATAAATATATGATGGAATGAAAGATATTCATAAACATTAGTAACTAAACTTCTTGCCTCTGAGGATTTAGGTTAGAGAAGTACATGGAAGTTTAAAAAAAAAAGTATTTTAATCTATAAAAGATAAATCAAACAAAGAAGTACTATGCAAGCATTGTCCAACAATGAAATGAATCCTTTGGACATATAATAGTTTGACTTTCATAGAAGAAAAGGATGAATTCCACCTCACTTTTAAGGGAGTGACAATGACTTAAGCAAAGGCAAGAATGTTGACAGGTAAGAGGAAAAGATTGATTTTTGATTTTTCTTTTTGTTTTCTTTTAAACTAATGATATGATTTGGTGAGGAAATATAGTTGTAAAGAATATAAATTTGTTAAGTACATTGTAGTAAAGATTTTGTATACACACACACACACACACACACACACACACACACACACACATATATATATGTTATACTGGATAATCATTTAGGTTTCTTCAACTCTCTAATTCTATGATTCTGTGGGTAAAAGTGGCTGTGGGATCATAGGAGAATTAATTTCCATATTAAGCCTTCCTTTTATCTCTCTACTATTTTTCTCTCTAAGGCATATATATATATATATATATACTTGTGTGCAAATATAAGTATATATGGGCATCTATATGCATATGTGTATGAAAATTTATAGTTATTTAATAAGTATTTATTAAGTATTTTTTATTTACAACTCGTGCTTGGAACTATTGGAATTACAAAGCGTCATAAAGAATGATTCTTGTCTTGTTGGAATGAAATTTCACACATTAATTTAAAAAGAAGAACTAATATATTCTGATAGAAGCTCAAAATACTTTCCTCATAAGAACTCTGTGAGTTAACCAGTATAACATAGTGTACATTTAATAAATCAGGCAATTGAAACTCCAAGATTTTAAATGGTGTGTCCATATTCATATCGCTAATAAGTGTTTGAAGAAAAATTTGAACAAACCCATATAAAATGATAGAGTATTTGAGATAGTATTTCAACTTAGATGCTATGATGAAATGTGTTTGAGAGTAGATTTGGGTTGAGTTCTTCCATATTTTCTAGTATTGAAATATTATTTTACAGTTTTTCTATAATATATAATGAAATAAATTTTTCTCTTATGTCTTTCACAAATTTTGAGTAGTATTTGTATGTTTTATGTCAATGAATCTCCCTTTTTTCTTCTTGGAAGCTTGAAGAATCCTATCTTTGAATGTAAATTTTAAAAACTTGACAAATAGGTGTCTGGGGATATTCCTTTGAAGTTTGCATTTGAATTAATGTTCAAGAATCTCACAACCAGCGTGCTGAAATTGTTTTTGAGTTAGAGATGACTGTCTTTAATCATTTCCCTGAATACTAAGTATTTGATGTCATCAGTACATCTTTTTAGTTGCCCATCAGTTTTAAAGTTAATCCATTATATTTTTGAAAACAGCATGGACAAGTTATAGTTAATATCATTTATTTCTTAGAATCAGGTCTTAAACTCATTTGACTTATCTATTAAGTCAGAGAAGGAGCTACCATATGCTTCGGGAAGGGAATTCCCAAACCAAGAAAGCACAAAATTGAAGATCCCTACCTAATGGATATCACATTTATTTAAATTTATCAATTTAGCACTGCCTTCTAGTTCTGAAGACTACTTTTCTTAAGACTTAAAAAAGATCTCATTTAAGAGCCATAAATGAATTCTTTGAATAAAAATTACATTGAGCATAAACATTGTTAAAAAAAGGTAAAGAACACCAATCTCCTGACTTCCAAACATCTAATAATCTAAATATATAGGGTGTTCCCTACATTTTTGAAAGTTTGATTTCAGTTTTTCTGACCTATTTCTTCTTCTTTAAGGTTATCTCATTTACTAAATAAATTTAGGTCTCTGTTAAGCAATGTTTAGAAATATTTTATAAATCTAATCTTGATTGAATTTGTAGTTGTTTCTTTGGTTCATGAGCTCTTATTGTAGATTTTAGTGGATTGTACTAAGAATTGTACTGTCCATTCCTTCAGTATACTTATTCTTTGATTTTCCCACTTTGGAATAAATGAAGTGTGTGTGTGTGTGTGTGTGTGTGTGTGTGTGTGTGTGTGTGTGTGTGTGACAGCCATCTGGGAACTGAAGAAAAATCAGGACATCAGTCTTGGGAATTAGGTTGCTCGGGCTAGGTGTTATGGAAATGCTTAGGGATTAAGCAGTAATTTTGAACAAGAAATATTCCTATGAGGCACTCAATAGTTAGGTACAATAATACGAAGGGAAAAACTAGGGAGAACAAAATGCACCACCAATTAACCCAGTATTCTACTCTTTCTTATCTATTACCATGCTCCAATCCCCCCTCTCCTTTTCCCCCAAAAGAAAAACAATATAGAGCTTCTATCTTGACCACAGAATGTATTAATGCATTGAGAGCACTCAAAATGAATGGATGAATCTGTGAGACAACCTCAGACTTCTCACACTGGCCAATATGACCAGAATGGACAATGATGAATGTTGGAAGGGATGTGGGAAATCTGGGACACTAATACATTGCTGGTGGAGCTGTGAACTCATCCAACCTTTCTGGAGAGCAATTTGGAATTATGCCCCAAAGGGCAACAAAAATGTGCATATCCTTTGATCCAGCAATACTACTACTGAGTCTATACCCTAAAAAGATTATGCAAAAGGGTAAAAACCATCACTTGTACAAAAAATATTCATAGAAGCCTTATTTGGGGTGGCAAAGAATTGGAAATTAAGTAAATGTCCTTCAATTGGGGAATGGCTTAACAAACTGTGGTATATGTATATCATGGAAAACTATTGTTCTTTTAGAAACCAGGAGGGATGGGAATTCAGGGAAGCCTGGAAGGATTTGCATGAACTGATGCTGATTGAGATGAACAGAACCAGAAAAACACTGTACACCCTAACAGCAACATGGGGGTGATGATCAACTTTGATGGACTTGCTCATTCCATCAGTGCAACAACCAGGGATAATTTTGGGCTATCTGCAATGGAGAATACCATCTTAATGCAGATGAAAGAAGTGTGGAGTTTGAACAAAGACTATTAGTTTCAAATTAGAAAAAAAGTTATCTTATTATGTAATTTTGCTATCTCATTCTTTATTTTTCTTCCTTTAGGATATGATTTCTCTCTCATCACATTCACCTGAGATCAATGTATATCATGGAAACAATGTAAAAACTAACAGAGTGTCTTCTGTGGGGGGGTAGGGAAGCAAGAATGGGGGAAAAATTGTAAACTCAAAATAAATAAAATCTTTCTAAAAAAACAAAAAAAAATGAATAACTGAGACAGGGAAAAATCAAGATGATAGGTTAACAGGAACTTCCTTTATCTTTCCTATACTCCATTCCAAACAACTTTTAAGTAATGCAGCAAATCAGATTGTGGAGTGCAAAAATACTAATAGGCTGGGGTAAAAGCATTTTTCCAACCCAGCCCAAATTAGCAGATTGGCAAGAAAGGTCTGCTTCAATGAGTAAGCTTAGACAGGAATTTGGAGGAGCCTGCATCATCTGGCCAGCAGTTCATAGATCTCGAAGTAAATAGACTATGTAAAGGGTGATCAAATCAATTGTGAGAAGGAGATTAAAGGGTTCCTATTGTTGGCCCTGAGTGCAAAATATTTTTGCATTGTCCATACACAGTTCTGGATTGGAATCTCCTGGTAAAAAGGAACACTAGGTGACTTGTGCTTGAGGTCCAGGGAAATAATGGAGCCCTGGTTCCAATTCCAGCTAGAGAGGAGTGCTTACCATTATTTATAGAAGAGTAGGGGCCCTTATCTCAGATATAGCGCATAGAGGAAAATTATCACTTATCTCATATTTTCATGACTAGAAGAACCAAAAGTAATCAAGGTCACAGGGGAACAGGGGTCCTTGTTGTTATTACATGGTAAATAATACTACTTGTGGAAGTTCATGGATCAGAGCAGACCAGGAAAATAGTGAATATGCCTCTATATATCTTATACCACTTTTACCAAACTCAAAAGTTTCAGACCCCTAAAACTAGCTTTGAAAAGAAAACACAAAAATCCTGAAACTTGGAATAGTGCCCTTTGTAACCCAGGAGAAAAGCCCAACTTTAATATAGAGTTAAAAGGAAAAATGAGCAAACAACAGCAAAAAAAAAAGTCTGACTATGCATAAAAAGTTATTATGGAGATGTGAAGATCAAGACACACCCTAAAGAAGACAATGAAAAAGCAGCTAGATTTTAAACTTCAAAAAACAAAAACAATTAAATGTAAGCCCCAAAAGAATTGATGGAAGAGGTATGAAAAGATTTTTTTTAAATCACCCAAGAGAAAGAAAAGAAAAGAAACAAATGAAATGAAATTATGAAAAGAGAGTCAATAACTTGGTAAAAGAGTCACAAAAATTACTGAAAAAATAATATCTAAAAACAAATCAAAGCCAAATGACAAGAAGGGCACAATAATCTACCAAAGAGAGGGATGCCTTAAAAATTAGCAATGAGAAAATGAAAAAAGAAGTACAGAAGGACACTGGAGAAAATATTTCCTGAAAAATTAAAATCAGATAAGTGAAAGCTAATGACTTCATAAGACAACAGTAAATTACTTGAAGAAATCAAAAGAATTAAGAAAACTAGAAGAATGTAAACTATCTCAATAAAAAAGTAACTGATATGGAAAAGAAATCCAGGACAGAAAATTTAAAATTAGTTGACTATTTGAAAATCAGGATAAAAAAATGTTTCTGGACATTATCTTTCAAGATATTATTAAGGAAAACTGTCCTGATATCCTAGAACCACAGGGTAAAACATTAATTGAAAGAATCTATCAATTACTTTTTTGAATGACATTCCAAAATTAAAACTTCCAGGAATATTATAACCAAATTTCAGAACACTCAGATCAAAGAGAAAATGTTATAAGCAGGAAGAAAGAAACAATTGGAATATCATGGAACCATAGTCAGGATAACATACAATAAAACAACTTTTACAATATAGTATCAGAAGACTTGGATTATGGCATTCTAAAAAATATAAAGGAGCTAGAATTACAACCAAAAGTAACCTGCCCAGTAAAACTAAGACAAATCCTTCTGGGAGAAATGAATATTTAATGAAATAGAGAACTTTAAATCATTTTTGATGACAAAGAAGGAGCTGAATAGAAAATTTAACTTTCAAATATAAGACTTGAGATATGTATAAAAAGTAAACATGAAATAAAAATCATAAGGGATTCGGTAAGGTCAAATGGTTTGTTCCTATATGGGAAGATTTTCTTATAATTTCTAAGAACCCTTTCATAATTAAGCCAGAGAGAAGGAATATACACAGAGAGGGCATAAAAGTGAATTGAATACGATAAGATGGTTTAAAAAAAATCTAAAAGGTAGCATGCATTGATAAAAGGGGAAATGGCTTTCAAGGACAGGAAAACTTTTATTACATAAAAGAGTCAGTAAAAGAACATATTACAGTGGATGGGAAGATAGAGAGTGGGAAGCAATGTTTGAACCTTATCCTTATCAAAACCAATGAGGACATGATCAACACATTGTCATTTATAGAGGCCTATCTTACCCTACAAAGAAGTAGAAGTGAATGGGAAGGATACAAAATAAAAAGACAGAAATTGAAGGATAAATGGGAAAATGGGAAGGAACAAAATACTCAGTAATCATAACTGTGAATTTGAATGGGAAGAACTGAAGTATAAAGCAGAAGCTGTTTAAAAATGGATTAAAAATCATAATCCTACAAAATATTGATCACAAAAAATACACTTGAAACAGAGAAACACAAAACATTGAAATAAGGCTCAATTAATCTTCAGGTAAAATTTTAAAAATCAGAGCAGTTAATGTTCTCAGACAAAGCGAAAGAAAAATAAATAGATCTAGAGAAAATAAAAGAAACTACATTTGCCTCAAAAGTTCTATGGAAAATGAAGCAATATCAATATTAAGCGTTCCAGTTCTTTGAAAAAAAATGAGTTTTAGGAAGAAATAAACAGTGAGACTATGCTGGGGATGTCAACTTGTTCCTCTCAGAGTAAGATAAAGGTAAAGAAAAAATAATTTAAAAAGAAGGTAAAGAGGTGATTAATATTTTTTAAATGTTAGATGTAACTGTTCTTTGGAAAAAAATGGGGTAGAAGAGTATAACGATTTTTTTCTCAATTTCCCCCAAATGACCACTTATTTGGTCATTAAAACATCACAATCAAATGAAGAAAAGCAGAAATAATGTATTCTTTAGAGACTACAACATAATAATTTTTTTCCAATAAAATCTGATAATCTATTCTAAAGAAGGAATGTATAAAAGAACAAATCAAAGAAAAAATAATTTCGGTAAAGAGAATGACAACATTTATGAAATGCAGTGAAAGCATTACTTAAAGGAAAATTTTTATCTCTAGATATTTATATCAATAAAACAGGGAAAAGGAAGAACAATGAAATGGACATAGAAGACCAAAAGACTAGAAAAAGAAAAAAAATTAAAATTCCCAAATAAACATCACTAGAAATCCTGAAAAAATCAAGGGAGAAATTAAGAAAATTGAAAGAAAACCATTGAAAAAATAAATAAAAGTAGGAATATAATTTCTTTACCAAAAAAAATAAAATAAAATAAACCAATAGGTAATTGGATTTTTAAAAAGAAATGAAAAGTTTGATTTTACCAGTACAAAAATTAAACTAATTGCACTATTATTTTTTACCTAATTATATGTAATTAAATTTGAAAATTTAAATGTAAAGGATGAAAATTTATAAAAATATAAATTGACCCAATTAACAGAAGAGTAAACAGAATACTTAAATTGTACAGCTGTGAATGAGCTCCCTAGGAAAAACTAAATACTTAAATAACCCCATTTCAGAAAAAGAAATTTAACAGCCCATCAAGTGAACTTGCTAAGAAAATATCTCCAAGACCAAATGGATTCACAATTGAATTCTATCAACATAAAGGAACAATTAGTTCCAATTCTGTGCAAGCTATTTGAAAAAATAGGTGGAGAGGGAATTCTTGCAAATTTCTTCTATGACACCAATATAATGCTGATACCTAAACCAGAAAGAATCAAAACAGAGAAAGTAAATTGTAGACCAATTTCCCTAATGAATAAAATGAAAAATATTAAAAAATGAAAAAAATAAAAAAATTAAATAAAACATTAGCAATGTGATTATAGCAAATGATCACTAGAATAATACACTATGGTCAAGAAGTATTTATTCCAGGAATGGAAGGTTGGTTCAATATTAGTAAAGCTATCAGTATAATTTACCATATCAATAAGAAACCTAACAGAAATCTCAATAGATGTTGAAAAAACTTTTGACAAAATACAGCATGCATTCCTACTAAAAACACTAGAAAATGATAAACAGTATCTATCTAAAACCATAAACAAGCATTATATGTAATAGGGAGAAGCTAGAAATATTCCCAATAAGATAAGGTTTGCAACAAGCATATCTGTTATCAGCACTTTTATTCAACATTGTATAAGATATGCTAGCCTTTGCAATAAGAGTAGAAAAAGAAATTGAAGGGTAATGAAGAAACAACACTCTTTGCAAATGATATGATGGTATCCTTAAAGAACCCTAGAAAATAATTTGAAAAACTACTGGAAACAATGAACAACTTTAGTAACACTGCAGAATATAATAGAAATCCACAAAGGTCATTGGCATTTCTGTATATTGTTAGTAAGACAAATGACAAGGAATGGAAAGAGAAATTCTATTAAAGTAATAGTAGTCAACATAAAATACTTGGAAGTCTACCTCCAAGGCAGACTCAGAAAATATAGGAAAACAAATATGAAACACTATTCAGACAAATGACATAATAACTAAATAACTGGTCAAATATCAATTGCTCATGGATAGGCTGAACTAATATAATAAAAAATAATTCTGCAAAATTAGATTACTTATTCAGTGTCATAAGGAACAAAAGATCAAGAATATCAGGGGAATTAATGAAAAAAATGCAAAGGAAGGTGATCTAGCCATATCAGAGCTTAAATTATATGATAAAGTATCAGTCATCAAAACCTTTTGATATTGGATAAGAAATAGAATGGTGTATTAGTGGGATAGATTAGGTGCAAAAGAAACAGAAGTAAATAAAGTAATCTTTTTTTAATCAACCCCAGAATTTCAACTTCTGAATAAAATTTCTGGGAAAACTGGAAGGTAGTATGGCAGAAAGTAGGAACCTCACACCCTATACCAAAAATTAGATAAAAATGGATATAGGATTTAGATAAAAAAGCTGATATAATAGGTCAATTAGTGGAACTAGGGAGTTTATCCGTCAGATCTATGGAAAGGGGAACAGTTTATGACCAAAGAAGAGATAGAGAATTTTATAAAAGATCAAAAGGATAGTTTTGATTACATTAAATTAAAAAAGACTTTTGCACAAACAAAACTAATGGAACAAAGGAACACAGCAAATTGGAAAACAATTTTTACAAATAGTGTTTCAGATAAAGGACTCATTTCTAATATAAAAAGAGAAGTGATTCAAATTTATATGATAACAAGTTATCATATCATAATTGGTCAAATGATTTGAAAGCCAATTCTCAGCTGAGTAAATTAAAGTTATCTACAGTCATATGAAAAATTTTCCTAAATAATTACTGATTAGGAAAATGTAAATTAAGACATCTGTGAGATACAACTTCACACCTATCCGATTGACTAACATGAATAAGAATGAAAATGATCAATGTTGGTGGGGATGTGGGAAAACTGGGACACTAATGCAGTGTTGATAGGGTTGTGAACTGCTCTAACCTTTCTGGAGAACAATTTGGAATTATGCTCAAAGGGTAATAGAACTGTGTATACCCTTTGATCCAGCAATACTACTACTAAATCTAAATCTCAAGGAGATCACAAAATGCGTAAAAAATACACATATACAAAAATATTCATAGCAGCTTTTCATTTTGACAAAGAATTGGAAATTATAGGGATACCAATCAATGAGGAATGACTGAACAAATTGTAGTATATACATGTGACAGAACATTATTTTTTCTTAAGAAATCATGAGGGAATGGGATTTCACAAAAATTGAAAAGACTTACTTGAACTGATGTTGAGTAAAAGGAGCAGAACCAGGAGAACATTATATACACTAACAACATTGAGTGATGATCAGCTGTAATTGACTTGTCCATTTCAGTAGTATAATAATTAAAGACAATTCTAAAAGAATTTCCATTGTAATTGAAAATATATACAGAGAGAGAACTTACTAAATTCTATTTTTAAAATTTGTCTTATACATTATATTGTTCTTTTCCCTCTCTAATTTTTTTTCTTCTTCCATTTGGATTTGATTATTTTTTCACATGATTAATATGGATCTATAGATTGCTTTCTGTCCAAGGGCAGGGGAGGAGGGAAGGGGGAGGGGGAAAAATGTAAAACTCAACACCTTGCCAAAGAAATAAAATGGTGAAAACTACTGTTTCATGTTGTTTATTTAAACTGAAAAAGAACTGAAGCCATCATTACTAATTGAAACATCATTTAACGTTCCTCACTTTCCTTTTCTTTCTTTTTTTCCTTAGCTATTTAATATGTATTTTTTAAGCAACATGGCTAACAGAAAAATGCTTTGCATGATATCATAAATTGAGATTATGGGAATATATCAGCTTTAATATAAGCTTTTGAAAGTATTCTGAATAGAACCGGTTGGACTAGAAAGGAATATTTTATTTTATTTTGTTGGCTTTATAGGGGAAGATATTGATTTACTTTTTATTTCTCTATTACAGATGTAAAAGTTCATTACAATGCTTTCCAGACTGTATCTGACTCTTCTGTTTTATTCCAATCAGTAGAATGAGTGGAATGAATTTTTCAATGGAATGAATATCAAGAGTTACACTGGCTAAGAATTTACCTTAAAATGCTTAAAATGTGCTGCTAGAGATAATGAGATCATTATTTTAACAGCAACCATGTTAGAAGTTAGGGCCAAGTAGAAGGGGAATTGAACTCACACTAGAATAATGATGGGGAAGAAAAAAAGAAACATGAGCTTGGAGGTCAAGCTGGTTTTACATTTGAGTCTAGGCATTATAGTTATCCACTTTCTCATGAACTCTTTCTTTTGATTTAAATGTTATATATAAACTGTCATAAATTGTGTTTCTCCTTTATAGTGCCTTTTATAATGGACCTTTTATTCCAATATCAAAATTTTCTTTTTTTTTGATCTGACTTTCAGAACTCGAGTTTTCTATTTCAGTCTATTAGGCAGTTTATATACAATAGACACTTAATGCAATTCTAATCAGTGCAATTACCTTGAGGTCAGATTACTTTAACTCTTATAAGGATTCCAATACAATTCATTATTTATACTTGCCAAAAATATACCCCTGGATTTCACAGATGCTTATTCATCATTGATTCAATGATCTTCTAGGGCTTCAGAAATCTGTTCACATAAGTGTTACCTATAGTAATAACCTGGTCAAACAGGGGAAGGAATAAGCTTGTGTGACTAAAAGTATCTAAAGGAACTTTTTCATTCCATAATGCTTCTCTTAACTTTATTGTTGGAACATAAGACATGATACTATATTATTTATGCCCATATATTTAAATAATAATTTAAAGAAAATCTACATATTATTCTTGGTTTATCTTTGTTTCTCTGATCATTTATAGATTTTTGATTGTTTTTATTCTCAATAAAGAAGTCCTATCATGTCTCTTATTGTCATTAAATAAGTCCTATCATGTTTCTTAAACCACTTTGGCGTGAGTTCTGGTTCAAGTCAAGTTTCATTTGAACATGAGCCAGGAGGGCTGCCTTGAATAATAAAAATTGTGCTGGACTTATATAGAAAATACTGAAACTTGGATCCTGGGACTACCACTAACTAGGAACTTAAGAAAGGGGCCTTACCTCTATAAATTTTGATTTATTGATATTTGAAATGCTGACTCCATGGACTCTTAAGTCAATGAAAGTAAATCTCAATTGGAAATTAAAAGAAGGCATGATTCCTTTCTTCCCTGATTCAATTTAGTAGTTCAATTCCATGGCATTCAATTTAATATGATACTGTTTTAAGTGTTGGGGATATGAATTTTAAAAGTAAAAGCAAAATGTTCAAGTATCTCTAAAATACTGAATTGTACTTGGGGAGATCCATCTCTCAGGCCATTGTGAATTTCAAATAAGAAAGTGAATATTAAGATGCTTTTTAAAGTATAAATCATTGTACAAATGAAAGGGATTCCATGCTTCTTTGGTTAGTAAGGATGATTTTTGACCAATAGATGTCTGTTCAGGGAGTTAGCAAGGTGAAAGTGTTGCAATCCAAGAGTCAATATTGACTAGACCAAATGAACTTATATTGTGAACTGGTTTTTCAGTTTACATTATAAAGGTTATTCCCTTGTTTGAGCTAAGAATGTCAATGTGGAGGTTCCATGGTTCTGCACAAATCTGAAGGTATAACACAGCTAAAATTTGGAAGACATCAATTACCAGGAAATAAATATGTGTGACTTTCCTGGAGGCTTAATATTTCAGAGACATTAAGGTTTTGATTAGGACAATTCCATAGTAATCCTAGAAAATAATTTGAGGGAATAAGAGGAGGGCAAATATATTTTACATTTAAATGTAGAGAAAAAAGGCAAATAAGAATAAAGACTTATTCACAGACAAAATGTCACTGGAAAGAAGACTCATATAATCCCTCTACCAGGGAGTGTGAGAATGAATAAGGTTGGAGTGGGACAATCGCACTGTCACCTGATCAAACTGTTTCTCTAATTTTGAAGCTCACTAAAGTTTGCTAGAGAATTTCAAAGAGCAAAGCACATACCCATTTTCTTGCATGTAGTAGGTGCCTAGTAAGTAATCATTGAACTGAAATGCTTCAGTTTATTTTGTTTAGTTTTTGCAAGGCAATGGGATTAAGTGTTTTGCCCAGGATCACACAGCTAGGTAATTATTAAGTGTCTGGGGCTGGATTTGAACTCAGGTAATCCTGACTCCAGGGCCAGTGTATCCACTATGCCATGTAGCTGCCCCAGAACTGCTTCAGTTTAAGAAATCCTCAAAGTCTTTATAATTTTACATGTATTCTAAAATGAATTTTCACTTTAAGAATTTTGACAAACCTGTAATTATTTCCAATCACTATTGACACTCTAGGGAATATTAGAGGGTCTGTATATATACATATATATATGTATATATACAAAACAAATATATATATATATATATATATATATATATATATATATATAAAACAATATATAACATTCTAGTACATAGCTGGTCATAACAGTGTCCATTTTTCTGATACCAGTCATAACTTTGGGAAATTTTAAGCTTACTTTAATATGTTAAAACTATTTCTCAAATTATCAAATTTATGTCATTTAAGAGCAATAAAAGTATCATCTCCCACTATCAAAATAAAGATTGAAAAATAATAGTACCATGAGATTCTAAAGTCCAGAACAGCATCACAACTTGTATTTTCAATTTTTTCCAACACTTCTGTGCCAGTTCCATTTATTCTAGGTGAAATAGACTGGAGACTGATGATGAAGTGACGCAACGCTCTTTGAGGTCTCATTAAAACCTCCTTTACTGACCCTACCTCATTTTCCTCATGTTGGACCTGAATAATTTAGTTTTTGCCTGACAAATGCTGCATCCAACATAAATATTACTATACTGTTGTTATTCAGTCATTTCAGTCATATTTAACTCTTTATGACCCTACTCAGGGTATTCTTGGCAAAGATAATGGAGCGGTGTGCCATTTGTCTCTTCAGCTCAGAGAAAACAGAAGCAAAAATTGTTGAGTGACTTTTCCAGGATCACACTTCTAGTAAAGACCAGAGGTCTTCCTCACTCTGGGACTGGTACTTTCTCCAATGCACCATATAGGGAAATGGAGACTCTTCTTATTTCAAGTTGTTATTCCTTCTGTTCACTTAGGTCTCTCTATCTCTTAGGAGAATGGAATTATATACTGTCCATCGCTCATCTGATTGCCTTAGATCTGCAGTTCAGCACTTAAGACCCGAGGTTTGTGTGCTGGACCTGAATTCAAATCTAAACTCAGATGCTAATCACATGACCCTGGGTAAGCCACCTAACTTTCTCTCTGCTTTAGTTTCCTTAAGCATAAAATCAGTATAAAATTAGTACTTACCTCATAAGGTTGCTGTAGAGATAGATATATTTAAAATGCATAGCACAGAATCTGACACTTAATAGATGCATATTTCCTTCTGTCTTTTCTTCCTGCCTCCCTCCTGCCTGCCTCCTCCCTTCCTTCCTTCCTTCCTTCCTTCCTTCCTTCCTTCCTTCCTTCCTTCCTTCCTTCCTTCCTTCCATCCTTCTTTCTTTCCATCCTTCTTTCTTCCTTCCTTCCTTTCACCCTCCTTTTTTTCTTTTCCTCCATCCTTTCTGTTGTTCCAATCTGCTTCCATGGTTCACACTTGGGAAGACTCTGATTCTACAGAAGCTGAATCCCATATGTTATATTGACCCGTATAAGTTCAGGAGCACTTAAATCACTTCAGATAATTTTGACAGTGATTATTATGTCTACATAGCTTAAATACAATTAGATGAATGGAGATTTTTTAACATAAAGTTTCATCCTAAGGAGGCAGTTATCCAGACCTTCCTCCTTTATGCTTTTGAATGTGACACAAGATTAGCATAGGCATATTTTAATTCCCTCTTCTCCAAATAGCTCCCTCCCCCAAAAATCTCAATTGAAACTTCTATATATTTTTGCCAAGTGATATCTGCCTGGACCCAAGTGAAGTTATTCACTGAAATGTGGCCAGATATCTCCATTTTAACTATCTCTGTTATTCTCTTGAACATTATGCCTGGTTATGGGTACTTCCTACTTTTATCTATCCAACCCAAATTTCTGCATACAGTTCTCCTATACATTATTAATGTATGGAGAAAATGCCTATTTGGAGTCTATATTATCTATTTACTATAGAAGTTATTTCCTTAATCTTACTCAATAATTAAGTAGAATTCTTGGGTTCAATTGTGGTTCATAACACTATATGAATTTTCCTTTGATTATGAAAGTTGCTTAATTCTTTAACAATTCTATACATCAGAGGGTGGGCTAAGATGAAATTGCTGGTAATAACTCAATTCTGCCAAATCCTCAGGCATTTCTACATTGTCAAAATTTTTGAGAAGGGTCAGAAGAAACTTCCTGAGTTGTCTCAACTGTCTTGACCTTTTTACCTTCAAGATGCATTTTTTTCCCATTTTCTTAAAGACAACAGAATGGCACAATTGATTTCATTCTTACATTTTTACATATTACTCTCCATGTGCAGGTATTTTAATATGCTCCTTATATACTACCATTAACATAGAAATAGTAACACAAATAATAAATGTGTAGTGTTAGAGCAACAATCTAATGGATTAATACACTGTTTATCAGTATCATAACATTATAAAAAGCACAAATTCAAATCATGAAAAAAGTACCAATGGGGCAGCTAGGTGGTGCAGTGGATAGAGCACCGGCCCTGGAGTCAGGTGTGCCTGAGTTGAAATCTGGCCTCAGACACTTAATAATTACCTAGCTGTGTGGCCTTGAGCAAGCCACTTAACCCTGTTTGCCTTGCAAAAACTAAAAAAAAAAAAGTACCAATACTTCCTTCACATATGAACATATACCAGTTAATTATAAATATAACAGCATTTAAACTTTTAAAAATTAGGCCATATTAATAAATGTTAAAATGGCATAACAATATGTTTATACTTACATCAGGTATAGGGTAAAATCAAGTCAGCTAGGATAAACTTGTCCAACTTCTATAACCCAAATAAACAAAAGTAAAAGTAGCAATAGAAATGAAAAGATTTATAGGCGGACCCAGATGGCGACAAGAATGGATCTTGTTTTAGGTGCTCTCTCATAAAACTCATAAGCTACGGATTCTAATTAAATTTTTGAGAGACAGAACACAGTGAGACAGTTCTCCTACTCAAGGTAACCTGGAAAAGAGGAGAAAGGCTCTGCTCCCCAGAGTTGGAGGGGTGGCCTGCCAGAGTGAAAGAACTTCAGCCTCCCAGGGCCTTGGGAGCCATGGTTCACAGCAGTGGGGGAGTTTTCTGACTACACCCCCGGGGACCACTGGGCACAAATTGGGGGAACAGCAGGGGACCTTTGCCAGAGCAAGCATGTGCAGCCCAGCCCTCAGGGCACACAGGGAGCAGAGTGACTAGCACAGCCCAGTTCCAGGAACAGAAGCAGGTGGAGCAGGTAAGCAGGAGCCCCCAGGGCATGAGCCCATTGAAACTAGGGAGGAGAGTGAAGAGAGAGACTGTCAAGCTCTGTCCCTAGAACAAGACTCTGGGGTTCTGACCAAATTCAGATCCTGATTGCAGTCTAGGCCCTCCAATAGAACAGCAGCCCCCCCCCACCTCAGCCCTGTGGCAGAGAGGGGCTCATATGGTCATTCACAGACCAGGAGGGAGGACAGAGCCTCACACACTGAGATCCTTGTGGGAGTGTCCCAAAAGGTCAGGAAGCACCCCCAAAACAGGCTTAGGCTGGGAAAATGAGCAAGCAGGGAAAAAAGAGGAAGACCATTGAGAAATATTTTGCATATGAGCCCAAGAAGGATCAAAATGTTCAGTCTGAAGATGAGGAAGCACAAGGCTCCTGCACCTAAAGACTCCAAGAAAAATAAAAATTGGGCTCAGCCTATGACAGAGCTCAAAAAAGACTTTGAAAAGTCAAATGAGGGAGTTAGAAGGAAAAGCTGGGAAAAGAAAGAAGACAGATACAGGAAAAACATGAAAATGAAGTCAGCAGCCTAGTCAAGGAAATTCAAAAAAAATGCTGAAGAAAATAGCATGCTAAAAAGTAGCTTAGGTCAAATGGATAAAACAGTTCAAAAAGTTATTGGGGAAAAGAATGCTTTAAAAAGCAAAACTGGCCAGATGGAGAAAGAGATAAGAAAACTCTCTGAGGAGAACAAATCCTTCAGACAAAGAATAAAATTCAGGGAGATTGATGAATTTACCAGAAATCAGGAATCAATACTTCAAAACCAAAAAAATGAAAAGTTAGAAGAAAATGTGAAATGTCTCATTGAAAAAACAACTGATATAGAAAACAGACTTAGGAAAGATAATTTAAAAATTATTGGAATACCTGAAAGTCATGAACAGGAAAAGAGCCTTGACATCATTTTTCAAAGAATTACTAGAGGAAAATTGCCCTGATATTCTAGAAGCAGAGGGAAAAATAGAAATGGAGAGAATTCACTGGTCCCCCCATGAAAGAGATCCCAAGAAACCAACCCCTGGGAATATTACAGCCAAATTCCAGAAATACCAAGTCAAAGAGAAAATATTACAAGCAGCCAGAAGGACACAGTTCAAATATCATGGAGCTGCAATCAGGATCTCACAGGACTTAGCAGCAACTACATTGGAAGCTCATAGGGCTTGGAATATAATATACCAGAAGGTAAAAGAGCTTAGAATGCAGCCAAGAATCAACTACCCAGCAAGGCTGAATATCCTCTTTCAGGGAAAATGATGGACTTTCAATGAACCAGGGGAATTTCAAATGTTCCTGTTGGAATAACTAGAGCTGAAGAGAAGGTTTGATCTTCAGATACAGGACTCAGGTGAAGCATAGAGATTGGAGGAGAAGGGGAAAATATGAGGGACTTGATGATGATGAACTGCATGTATTCCTGCATAGAATAATGACACTGATAATACTCATAGGAACCTTCTCAGTTAATAGACCAGGTAGAGGGAGCTTTTATAGTTGAAGCACAGGAGAAAGCTGAATTTGAAATAAAATGTGGTGTAAAAATGGAGTCAATAGAAAAAAAAGGTAAATGTAATAGGAGAAAGAAAATGAGAGGGGGGAATAGGCCAAGATATTTAATATAATAAGATTTTTCTTTATTACAATGAGCTATTGCAATGATATGGAAGGGGGTAAGGCAGGGGGGAATGAGGGAATCTTCACTCTCTTCAGAGGAGGATAGGAGAGGACACAACATATATGTACTCAATATGGTATAGACATCTGGAGTAAGAAGAAAAGCAGGGGGACAGGGGGAAGGGGGGGATGTGAGTGATGGAAGAGAGGATGGACCATGGGGGGAGAGTGGTCAGATATAACAAATTTTCTTTTTTTACTTCTTGGCAGAGGCTGGGATTGGATGGCCTGTCCGGGACCATGGGGCCAGGTGGATGCTGGGCCTGAGGGGTGTTATGGGGGCTCCGGGCCTCTTGGCCCCAGAGCCGCAGATCTGTCTGCTGCACCACTCAGCTACCCTACAGCAGAGTCAGAGTGAAGGAGAGAGAAAATACAGTACATGGTAGTGGAGAAATTCGAAAGGAGGGAGTTGTGATCAGCAATGGCAATGGTGGAAAAATATGTAAGTAACTTTTGGCATAGACTTATCATAAAGAATGTGATCCACCTGTGACAGAGTTGTTGGTGTTGGGACAAAGCCTCAACCACATTTTTTATTATTATTATTTTGGGGGGGGTTCAAGGCAAACAGGACTGGGTGGCCTGTCTGGGGCTGCATAGCAGGGTGATCGTTGGATGTCTGAGGCTGGATTTGGACCTGGGTGCTCCTGGCTCAAGGGCCAATGCTCTGTCTGCCACCCAGCCACCCCTACTATTTTATTTTTATTTTGGGTCTTTTTTTCTTTTTTTTTTTGGTTTTTGCAGGGCAGTGAGGTTCAGGTGGCTTGCATGTCACACGGCTGGGTGATTGTTGGGTGTATGGGGACAGATATGGGCTTGGGTGCTCATGTCTCCAGGGTTGGTGCTCTGTCCATTGCACCACCTGGCCATACCTACAATTATTACTATTATTTTTTTTTAATTTTAATTTTTTTCTCTCCCCTTTATTTTATCGCTCAAGAAAGTCTATATTTATGGGGGGGAAAGGGTATTTCATTTACTCTTAAACAAATGTAGTTTATTAATGTAAAAAACATTATTTGTACAAAATGAGAATAAATATTATATAAAAAATTCACAAAAAATAAAAAAAGATTTAATTGGAAAGATTAAAATTATCTATGCAAGAAAAGAAAATTTGCTTTCTATAAAGAGAAAAGAAAGAGAAGAAAATGCAAGCAAATATTTTTTCCCAAAAAAAGGTACAAAATTAAACAAAACAAAGATGTTGGGAAATATTTTTCAGAATAAAAAAAAAAGGTTCCTGCTGCTCATATTACTAACCTGATGCAATGCCCATTTAAGTACAAAAGGCTAGGTAAAGTATGAATGGAAATGAAATACCCCCAGAATTCACCACCACACAAGGAAAATAGAGAAAAATTCTTTCTTCAAAGTTATTGAAAAATGTGAGAATACAAATTTAAACTGTCAATCTGGATGTTTGCAGGGGAAAAACTTACAACACTCGAGTTTAATCTCATTCCAGGAAATCCAAATTATAAACAAATATAAAATAAAGGTTCTCCCAACTGAAGCTATAGGGACCTAGCACTATAATAATTTATCTATACTGGGTTAAAAGTTCCTTTTAAGTATAAGTAATTATTCAAAAAGTAATGGGCTGATCTTCAGGCAAAATACTAAGGACAACTTTAAAAAATATTAAAGGCATTAAAAAACAACAAGTCCATAAAAATAATTTTTGCAAAAATAAAGATCCAGGAATTATTGCGGATGGGTATTGAACATTGAGTAGTAAATCTCCATTTTTGATGAGAAGACATCAAATTGACTTTGAGCTTTTTGTTACCCCTTACCTTCGCAATATACCTCTGTTCTTTGCCTACATACCTTCTCTACCAAAGAACCAAAAGAAACATTTTAAAAAAAGTAATTTGCCCAAAACTAACCATTTCAGCAACCAATTCTGACAATATGCAGATTTCTTCAACTGTATTCTTCAGCTTCTATAAGCTGTCATTTGTGTTCAGCTTAGTAATTAAAGTCACATATAAATCATGTTCTTTGTGATTATTTTTAATTCTTTTAGTTTACATTTTTGGACCCTTTCCCTTTCTCCACACATGCATATGTGCATCCATATATAGGACTGATTTTGTATATATGTACACATATACACATTTATGCTCATATATATGTATATATATATATATATATGTATATATACTTATGCTGCTCTTAAGGTTTTGTTTTATATTGATATTTATTTCCTTTTTGACTTCTATGGAAAATATACTTAGCAATGGAATCTTTGGACCAAATGCTATAAGCATTTTAGTCATACAATTCCAAAACACTTCCTAGAATGAACCAACTCATAGCTTTACATTAGACAAGTGCGCCTGTCTTTCCATAGTCCTTCCAATACTGATTAACCTACTCTAGTATTATGTTTCTGATTTTCTGATGTGAGGTGAAAACTCAGAGTTTTTATGATATATGTGCTACAAAATAATATTTGTACTAACCTTTTTTGTACTTATTAATAGTTTTTTTTATTTCTTTATGAGGTATGACTATTTATATCCCTTATCCACTTGCCCCTTTGGGAATGGCTCTTGTTATCATATCATATTTCTAAAAGGAGCTGAACCACAAAAGCAAGGCCTTCATGGGCACAAATTCAGACTGTAACTGCCCAATGACCATACTTCCTGCAATTCTATGCACACAGCCTGATAATGTAAATAAGTTATGTTCATGGCATATAACTTCCTGAATGTGCTTTTCACTATATATATATATATATATATATATATATATATATATATATATATATATATATATATATATATATCTGAATGATACTGTTATGTTCTTTCTATTTTTTTTTTACATAGGAAAAAACAGGGTTAGGCAAGATAGATTTTTTTAAAATTATTTGCAGGACTGATATATGGAAGATGGATTCAACTTATTTTAATTGATTCCAAAGGACAAAACCAGAAGCAGTGGATCGATGATGTAGAGCAGTAGATTTTAGATTGACAATCTTCCTAATAATGAAAGCTATTCAAAAGTAGAATGGGCTAATCTCTAAAGGTAAAGGGCAATGAATTTCAAGACATCTTCATAAACATTCTTGACAGTTACATGTTGGGGATATTGTTGGAAAAATAATTTGGAATAGATAATTTCTGCAGTTTTTCCAGCTCTGAAATTGTGATTCTAATGGAAGAAACAATTGTAAAAGATCAGCGACTTCATTTGAAAAGTCTGAAAATATGACTACTGAAATATGCAAGAGGTTATAAAGTTCCAGTGGATTCAGAGACCATCTGAGCAGGAACAGATTGAAATCAGCAGTCATTTAGCTGGATTATAAATATTCCAATCTTTATTTTTAAAAGCTGAACTGTATTGGGAAATGAAAGAGAATAGGAGAGTAATCCAGCCCACTGAACATTTTCCTCTATACATTTAAAAAACAGAAAAGATTTGTGGAAGTGTAATCAACTTAGTTTACATAACACTTTTTGTTTCCCACATAGAAAGTTTTTGAAGTCAGTTGCTTCTTGATTTTTGTTTCTTTATCTCCAACCCCCAATCATTCAGGATGAAAGAAGGTCCTTCTTTCTTTGTAGAAACTGAGGAATACAGTTGAAGAATACTGCATATTGTCAGAATTGGTTCTTGAAATGGTTTGCAACACCTAAAAAAAGAAACAAGCCATTTATTCATTTATTTAATGTATTTAGGTAATAAAGAAATTCAGAAAGATAGGATCTCTGAGTAGGAATATGTTAAGCTGAATTGTTCCCACATATTACTATACTTAGAAAAGGGAAAAGTAGTAAAAGTTCCTAAGAGGCAATGATTACAGTGCATAATGACTTGGAACTATTACAAGAAATTGGGGTATATTAAACTCTATGAGCCTTTGGAAAGGTAGATCATTAGGAAAATTCTTGAATGTGATGAAAAGTTCTATTAGAATCAAGAAATTAAAGTAATAAATAGTAAAAAGAGTAAAAGAAGCCCAAGAAGGTGTTGAATCAGAAAAAAAGAAAAATAAAACTCAAATCCTATGACATGATGAATCCATGAAAGTTGAACCCAGAGTAGTTCTTAGTCATTCTCTAAGCCTCTGAGATGTTTGATACATTTTCACTGCTAATTAACCTTTTTTTTCCCCTTGGATAAGCATGATATAAATTAAGAATCTTAACAGCTTGTCTTGTAAAATAAAACAAGCAAAAGAGAAAGCCTGTAAGTAAAAAGTACAGATAACTTTGCTAGCTGGTCCTCTTAAGGGAAATATGTAACATATTAGGATCACAAACTAATCCACATATTCATCCTGGCTAAGACATCTCAGGGTACCAAAGCAAAGTGTGGAAGCTAAGTAGTTTGTACATTATACAAGAAAGAACACTGGATTTATAATTAAAAGACATGGATCTGAATTTCAACTTTGCTGCTTATTCCTCTTGTGAGTTTTCTCAAGTCACTTATAATCTCTTGAGGTCATTCATTTTTCATTTGTAAATTTGTGAAATGTGTCTTGATAACTTCTATGATCACTCTCAGTTTCAAATCATATGATCTTTTAGGTGTGACATCAAAGCACCTTCTTACACTTGGGTAACTGTTGCCCCCCAGAAGAGTCTAAATTGACTCCAGGATCAAATACAAATTACATTTTTGGTTTTCAAATCCCTTAACAATCTATTCTGCCTCCAGATTTTCCACCATCACTTTTCTAGATTTCTTGCACCTTACTCTTCAAAACAATGTTCTTATATACTCTTCAATACAGTGATATCAACCTCCTTGCTGTTCCTCAAACACATTCTCTCAATTCTGGACATTTTCTCTGGATATTCCCATTCTCCAAATGTTGTTCTTCCTTTTCATCTCTGCCAATTGATTTCCATGGCTTTCTTCAAGACCAAATTAAAATTTCATTTTATATATGAAGTTTCCCCCCCACCCCCCTTTGAATTCTAGTACCTTCCCTCTTTTTTGTTTTATTTTTAATTTATTTTAATTCATTTCTTATCTGATATATAGGACTGTAAATAGCAATTTTTTTTCTGTTCAGACCAGAAATTGTGAGGTTCAGTCTCTTCCTCTTCCAGACTGATTCTGCTATGAAAGCAAACTAGGTCATGTTTTGATTCATATCTTAGTCAGCCTTTAATCACTGGATGGTCCTTGCCTCTGACAGACTGAGACCTGGGTAAGACCTTAGCTTAAATAGCCAAGGTCTTCCACTGAATCCTTGCCTATCCCTGGTCATCCTGACCTTGTCTTGGCACTGGATTCCAATGACTGGAGGAGAGAGTGAATCTGATGACTTTGAACAGATTGCCTCACTTAAATCCAGTTCATTTGCAAGTCAAGACATCACCCTCCCAATGTCATTGGTCCACTTCAAGAAGGAAGGACAAACAATAACACATTCTTGTAAAGAGCTTGTATGTACATAGTTGCTTGCAGCGGTGAAATTCAAATAAATTAACAACCAGGCTCTGTCCTAATGACCGTTTAAATATGCAGAAAGAGATTCTGAAAGCTAGCTTAATATTTCATGCAGTTAATACCGAAACAAGGACAATAAAAGAGGTACACAAAGCTAGATTATGTTATATTACTCTCAGTAAGCAAACATATACTTTTGGAGCAAAAGCACCACAGTAGCCAATGTTGGAAGTATTAATTTTATCTTTTCGAACTCTTTTATTTTCCCTCAACTTCCATGATTTATGAAATGGACAATACGATAACACCTGAAATCTTTATTTCTATTGGTTCACTGTGTCCCAGTTTCCTATTAGTTTCATCATTCAGTAAACACCAGAGAACTTAAAAAGTCTAGGGGGAATTTTGAGCATAACACAGATTGGAAACAAATGATAGCTTGTCACTCCATGACTGTTTGTCACTTTTTCTCTTTATATGACAAAAATGACGGAATTGAAATATAGTATTTGATAATAAATGCATTTATGTTTTAAGAAATATGAATATTGCAGAATAATTCTGTCAATTGTTTTTACTTATGGAAGAATGCTTAGAAAAATAGTGTTGCACAGGTGAACATTAAAAAAGAGTAAGAAATGCAAAGTTGTGATTTCCTCATTGGGTGACTGCTCAGAAACTGACCTAAAAAAGAACCCTGATTATAAGTCCCATTTTAACAATTGGTTTGTCAAACTCAGTATAAAATTAGATATGGATTCTGCCCAACTGATGACATGAACAAGTTAAATTCCACTACTTGTTGTTTCTTTATGGCCTTCTAATTAGAATGTGAGTTCCTTGAAGGCAGTGATTTTTTTTTAAGTATCACCAGTGCATAGGATATCATTTGGCATATAGTGCTTCATGTTTATTGACTGAATGGTGATATCAAGAATCTTTAAATCTGGGGCAGCTAGGTGGTGCAGTGGATAGAGCACCAACCCTGGAGTCAGGAGGACCTGAGTTCAAATTCAAGTTCAGACACTTAGTACTTACCAGGCTGTGTGACCTTGGGCAAGTCACTTAACCCCACTGCCTTGCAAAAAAACAAAAGAAGAAGAAAAAGAATCTCAAGTCCTTTCACTTGAGAATTTCATACTTATTGATTCACATGTGTGAGATGAATAGTGGATTTGAGTATTAATGATCAATGTAGCTTCTATCTTACTTATATGTAATAAAATGCATTAGAATGCAAGTTCCTCAATAGTATGTTTTTTTTAAACTTTTGTCTTTGTATCCCTGATTTCTAAAAGGGTGCCTGGCTCTTTCTCTCAAAAATTTCAGAGGGATAGCCAACTAGACATATCTATAAGTCTCCCTCAAGTATTAGTGATATAAGATTCAAAAATTTAAGTGTTAAGAGAGTTGTTTCTCTGACCTCAAACACTTAATAATTACCTAGCCTGTGTGGCCTTGGGCAAGCCACTTAACCCCATTTGCCTTGCAAAAAACCTTAAAAAAATTAATTGGAAAAATTGGGAAAAGAAACTCAAGAGAAAATTAACACATTGCAAGAGAAAATTAACATTTTTCAACAGGAAAATAAATCCTTGGAAAATACAATTGCACAAATACAAAATGAGAATAATTCTCTCAGATCCCCAATTTGACAAATGTAAAAAGAAAATGATTCTCTCAAAACTGCATTAGGGAAAATGGAAAACTCCTTGAAAAAATAGAACTGACAGATTGGAAAAGGAGTTGCAAAAAAAAGTAAATGAAGAAAATTCTTCTCTAAAAAACAAATGGCATCAGTGGAAACTAATGAATTTATGAGACAACAAAATTCTGTTAAACAAAACCAAAAGTTCAATAAAATAGAAGAAAATGTAAAATATCTCATCAGCCAAAAAAAAACCTGCTCTCGAGAATAGATCGAGCAGGGACAATCTGAGAATTATAGTACTTTTTGAAAACATTGAAGAGAAAAAAAAAGCCTGTACTTAATATTACAGGATTTAGTGATGGAAAACTGACCTGATATCATAGGACCAGAAGGCAAAATAGTTATTGAAAGAATATATGGATCCCTCTGTAAAGAGGTCCTAAAATGAAAACACCAAGAAATGTTGTGGCCAAATTCCAGAAAGATCAGATAAAAGATAAAAATCCTGTAAGCAGTCAGAAAAAATTAAATATCAAGGAGCCACAGTAAGGATTGTGCAGGACCTGCCTGCATCAACATTATGGGATTGAAAAGTCCAGAATGAGATATTTCAAAGAGCAAGGGAGTTTGGAATACAGCCAAGAATACAGTATATGGCAATGTTGAGTCTTCTCTTCTAGGGGAAAAGATGGACATTTAATGAAATGAGAGACTTCCAACATATCCTGATGAAAAGACCAGAACTAAGTAGAAAATTTTGACATCAAACAGGAGACTCAAGAGACACATTAAAAAGGAAAAAAAAAGGGTAAAGAAAAAAAAAACCCTACTATACAATAAGATGAAACTGGCCATATCTCCACCTGGGGGATAGATTCTCATAACTCCTGACAATAATAACTCTATTAGAGAGAATATACTTAGCCAGAAGTGGTATACACTCATAACTTATGCATGAGACTGCTGTCCAATAAGATGAAACTGGCTATATCCCTACCTGGGAGAAAAACTCTAATAACTCAAGACTTGTAAACCTATTACAAAGAATATACTTAGCCAGAAGTGATGGACACTCATGACATTTGTGTGACTCAGAATGATTTAAAAACAATACCTCCTTACAAAGGGGGACAGTAAGGAGACTGGAGGTTGGAGGAGACTGAATGTGGGAAATCAAATTACATTAAGAGGTATAAAAAACCTATTGCAATAGAGGGGAATAAAGAAGGAGGCTAGAACCACCTGAATCTTCTTCTCATCACACTTGGCTTAAAGTTAACTTGCACACATTCAAGTAAAGAAATTTATCTTACCTTTCAAGTATTAAAAGGGGAAAAGGGGAGGGGGGATGGACAGGGAGAGAATAAGGGGAACTAACAGAAGGAAGGGAAGGAAATGGGGAAAAGGAAAAGATGAAAGAAAGTGGAGGGGGTTGATATGAGAGCAAGCACACTGAAGGTGGCAGTATTCAAAAACAAAATATTGGGGAATATGGATAAAGTGCAAACAGTGGAAAAATACAAACAGAGGGAAGATAGCATGGAGGGCAATAAAGAGTTAGTAATTATAACATTGAATTTCAATGGGATGAATTCTTCCTTAAAATGTAAGCAGCAGAGTTGATTAAAAACCAGAATCCTACAATATGCTGTCTAAAAGAAACTCATTTGAAGCAGAGAGACACATATAGAATAAAAGTAAAAGGTTGGAGCAAAATATACTTTGCTTCAGCTGAAGTGAACAAAAGCAGGGTTAGCAAACCCTATCTCAGACAGAGCAACTGCAAAAATAGAGTTAAAAGAGATAAGGAAGGAAGCTATATCCTTCTAAAAGATATGATAGACAATAAAGTAATTTCAATACTAAATAGGAATATACACAGTAGTATAGCATCCACATTCTTAGAGGAGAAGTTGAAAGACGTACAGGAAGACAAAGATAGCAAAACTCTACTAGTGGGAGACCTCAACCTCCCACTCTCAGATTTAGATAAATCTAATCATAAAATAAACAAGAAGGAAGTTAAGGAGGTAAATAGATTGTTAAAAAATCTAGATAGGATAAACCTATGGAAGAAATTGAATGGGGATAGAAAGGAATATACTTTTTTTCCTGCAGTACGTGGCACTTACACAAAAACTGACCATGTATTAGAGTATAAAAACCTAATGATCAATTGCAGAAAGGCAGAAATAGTGAATACATCTTTCTCAGATCATAACTGAAAAAAATTAAATGCAATATTGGGCCAGGGAGATATAGACCCCAAAATTAATTGGAAACTAAATAACTTTATTTAAAGAATGAGAGGATCAAACAATAAATTTTAGAAAGAATTAATGATTTCACCCTAAATAATGACAGTAATAAAACAACATACCAAAATCTATGGGATGCACTCAAGGCGGCTGTCAGGGGATATATTATATCTTTAAATACTTACATGAAAAAATTAGAGAAAGAAGAAATTAATGAACTAAATATGCAACTAAAAAATTAGAGACAGGACAAATTTAAAAACTTCCAATTAAATACCAAATTAGAAATCCTAAAAATTATATCTCCTAAAGGAGATATTAATAAAATTGGAAGCAAGAAAACACTTGAATTAATAAATAAAACAAAGAACTGATTTTATGAAAAAAATAATATAATAGAATAACCTTAGGTCAATTTGATTAAAAAAAGAAAGAAGAAAGCCAAATATCATAAATGAAAAGGTGAGCTCATGACCAATGAGGAAATTAAAGTAATAATTCATAATTATTTTGCCCAAATCTTTGCCCATAAACTTGACAGTCTAAGTGAAATGGATGAATATTTACAAAAATATAAGTTTCCCAGATTAAATGAAGAAGAGATTAAAAACCTAAATAATCCTATTCAGAAAAAAAGAAATTCAACAAACCATTATTGAACTCCCTAAGAAAAAGTCTCCAGGCTCAGAGGGATTCACAAGTGAATTCTATCAAACATTTAGGGAACAATTGATTCCAATTATATATAAACTCATTGGAAAAATAGGTGAAGATGGAAGTCTGCCTAACTATTTCTATGACAGTAATATGGTGCTGATACCTATACCAGGAATAGTTAAAACAGAAAGAAAATTATAGTCCTATCTCCTGGATGAATAGAGATGCACAAATCTTAAATAAAATATTAGCAAAATGATTACAAGTTATCACTAGGCTGATACATTATGACTGAGTAGTATATATCCCAGAAACACAGGGTTGATTCAATATTAGGAGAACTGTCATTATAATTAATTATATCATTAACAAACCTATCAGAAATCATATGATAATATTAATAGATGCTGAAAAAGTTTGTTCCAAAATACAGCACCCATTCCTACTAACAATGCTAGAAAGTGTATGACTAAATAGATTGTTCCTTAGAATAATAATCAGTATCTTTCTGAACTCAACAAGCATCATATGCAATGGGGTAGGCTAGATGCATTCTCAAAAAGAATAGGTGTGAAACAAGTTTGTGCATTATCATGACTACTATTCATTATCATATTAGAAATGTTAGCTTCATTATAAAGAGAAGAAAAAGAAATTGAAGGAATTAGAATTGGGAAGGAAGAGACAAAGTTCTCAGTCTTTGCAGATGACATCATAATGGTATACCTAGAAAATCCCCAACAAGTCATCTAAAAAAACTACTAGATATAATTAACAACTTTAGCAAAGTTGCAGGATATAAAATAAACCCTCATCAATCCTTAACATTTCTATATATGACTAGCAAGATGCAGCAAAAAGAGCTAGAAAGAGAAATCGCCTTCAAAGTAATCTCAAATAATATAAAGTACCTGGAAGTCTATCTGCCAAGGCAGACTCAAAAGCTTTTTGAAAACAATTATGAAACACTTTTCAGACATATGAAATCAGATTTAAATAACTGGGGAAACATCAACTGCTCATGGATAGGTTGAGTTAATATAATAAAAATGACAATTCTGCCAAAACTAAACTACCTGTTTAATGCCGTACCAAACAAAATTCCCCCCCAAAATTATTATAATGAATTAGAAAAAGTTGTAAGTAAATACATAGGGAGAAATAAAAGTCAATGAATTTAGCAAAGTTGTAGAAAATAAACCCAATGAAAAAAAGTACATGGCTTAGCTTTACCAGATCTAAAATTATATTATAAAGCATCATTCAACAAAACTGTCTGGTATTGGCTAAAAAATAGAGTGGTGGATCAGTAGAGTACACTAAGTGCAATAGCAGGAAATGATTATAGTAAACTGGTATTTGATAAAACCAAAGAGTCCAGCTTTTGGGATAAAAACTGTTGGGAAAATTGGGAGTAAGTATGGAAGAAATGTAGATTAGAGAAACACTTTACACCCTATATCAAGATAAGATCAAAATGGATATGGCATTTAGACATAAAAATCCATATTCTAAGCAAACTGGAATATCATGCTTGTAGTTTACCTCTCAGATCTATGGAAAGGGAAGCAATTTATTACCAAAGAAAATATGGAAAAACATTAAAAACAAACTAGATAATTGTGATTGCATTAAATTAAAAAGCTTTTGCACAGACAAAACCACTGTAAACAAGATATAAAAATATATTGAATTGGGAAGCAATTTTTACAACTACAATTTCTGTCAAAGGACTCCTTCCTAAAATATACAGAGAACCGAGCCAAATTTTCAAAAAAACAAGCCATTCCCCAATAGACAAATGGTTTAAGGATCTTCAAAGGCAGTTTACAGATGAGGAAATTAAAACAATACATACTCATGTGAAAAATTGCTCTAAATCATCACTTATTAGAGAAATGTAATTTAAAGCATCTCTGAGGTACCACCTCACACCTCTCAGACTGGGCAATATGTCCAGAAAGGACAATGATCAATGTCGGAATGGATGTGGGAAATCTGGGACACTAATACATTGTTGGTGGAGCTGTGCACTCATCCAACCTCTCTGAACAGCAATTAGGAATTATGCCCAAAGGGCAACAAAATTGTGCATACCCTTTTATACAGCAATGCTACTGCTGGGTCTATACCCTAAAGAGATTATGAAAAAGGTAAAAACATCACTTGTACAAAAATATTCCTAGCAGCCCTGTTTTTGTTGGCAAAGAATTGGAAATTAAGTAAATGTTCTTCAATTGTGGAATGGCTCAACAAACTGTGGTATATGTATGTCATGGAACACAATTTTTCCTAATAGGAAACAGGAGGGATGGGAATTCAGGGAAGCCTGGAAGGATTTGTTGAACTGATGCTGAGCGAGATGGGGAGAACCGGAAAAAACCTTGTATACCCTAACATGATGATAATCAAGTGATAATGGTGATAATCAAGCTCTATGGACTTACTCATATCATCAGTGCAACAATCAGGGACAATTTTGGGCTATCTTTGATGGAGAATACAATCTGTATCCAGAGAAAGAATTGCATAATTTGAACAAAGACCAAAGACTATTAACTTTAATTTAAAAAAAAGTTATCTTATTATGTAATTTTGCTATCTCTTATTCTTTATTTTTTTTCCTTAAGGATATGATTTCTCTCTCATCATATTCAATTTAGATCAATGTAAACCATGGAAACAATGTAAAAACTAACATACTGCCTTCTGTGGGTCATGGGGGGAGGGAAGCAAGATTAGGGGGAAATTATACAATTCAAAATAAATAAAATCTTTCTAAGAATAAAAAAGATTAGGGGAAAAATTGTAAAACTCAAAATGAATAAAATCCTTCAAAATAAATAAATCCTGCATCCATTTCAATCTTCCATTGATACAAGGTATGAGATCTTGGTCTATATTTTACAACTGTCATACTATCTTTCATTTTGCCAAACAATTTATATCAAAAAGTGGGTTCTTATTCCAGAATCTGGAATCTTTGAGTTTATCAAATGGGTGATTATTATAGTCATTTCCTGCTGTCTCTTTTGTACCTAATCTATCCCACTGATGCCTCACTCTATTGCTTAACCAGTTGATGACCGATGCTTTATCATATAATTTTAGAATTGGTATGAGTAGGCCACCTTCATTTGCATTTTACCATTAATCCCCTGATATGCTTAAACTTTTGTTCCTCCATATGAATTTAGTTGTATTTTTTTTAATCTCACAAAAGTAACTTCTGAAAGTTTGGTATGGCACAGAATAAATAATTTAATTTAGGGTAGAATTGCCATTTTCATTGCATTAGTTCAACTTATGCATAAACAATTGACATTTGCCCAGTTCTTCAGTTCTGAGTTTATTTGTGTGACATGTTTTATAGATGTTTTCATATAGTTTCTGATTGTGCCTTGGGAGGAATGCTTCCAAGTGTTTTATGTTGTTTGAAGTTATTTTAAATGTGATTTCTCTACCTGCCATATTTTGTTAGTAATATAAAGGAAGCTCAGGATTTATGTGGGTTTATTTTCTACAACTTTGCTAAAACTGCCAATTGTTGCCAGCAGTTTTTGTTTGGTTTTGATTTGGTTTTATGGTTTTTACAAGGCAATGGGGTTAAGTGACTTGACCAAGGCTTAACTAAGTAATTATTAAGTATCTGAGACCAGATTTGAACTCTGGCCCTCCTGACTCTGTGGTTGGTGCTCTATCCACTGTGCTGCCTACTGCCTTTGTAGATGATTTTGTAAGATTCTTTACATATATCATCATCATATGCAAAGAATGAGAATTTAATTTCTTCATTAGCAATACAAATTCCTTCAATTTCTTTTTCTTCTCTTATTTCTAAATCTAATACAATGTTGAATTTCCAATATAACATTGAATAATAGTGGTGATAATGGGCATCCTTGTTTCACCTTTAATCCAATTGGGAATGCTTCTAGTTTATCCCAATAGATACAATTTTTAAAATTAATTTTATTAAAGATATTATTTGAGTTTTACAATTTACCCCCATCTTGTTTCCCTCCCCCCCCCCAGAAAGCACTCTGTCAGTCTTTACTTTGTTTCCATGTTGTACGTTGATCCAAATTGGGTGTGATGAGAGAGAAATCATATCCTTTAAGAAGAGAAGTCTAAGAGGTGACAAGATCAGAAAATAAGATATCTGTTTTTTTCTAAATTAAATGGAATCATCCTTGAACTTTATTCAAACTCCACAGCTCCTTATCTGGATATAGCTGGAACTCTCCTTTGCAGCCAGCCCAAAATTGTTCCCGATTGTTGCACTGATGGAATGAGCAAGTCCTTCAAGGTTGATCACCACTCCCATGTTGCTGTTAGGGTGTACAGTGTTTTGCTGGTTCTGCTCATCTCACTCAGCATCAGTTCATGCAAATCCCTCCAGGCCTCCCTGAAATCCTGGCCCTCCTGGTTTCTAATAGAACAATAGTGTTCCATGACATACATATACCACAGTTTGCTAAGCTATTCCCCAATTGAAGGACATTTACTGGATTTCCAGTTCTTTGCCACCACAAACAAGGGCTGCTATAAATGTTTTTGTACAAGTAATGTTTTTACCCTTTTTCCTCATCTCTTCAGGGTATAGACCGAGTAGTGGTATTGCTGGGTCAAAGGGTATGCACATTTTTTGTTGCCCTTTGGGCATAGTTCCAAATAGCTCTCCAGAAGGGGTTTGATGAGTTCACAGCTCTACCAACAGTGCAATAGTGTCCCAGATTTCCCACATCCCTTCCAACAATGATAATTATCCTTCCTGGCCATACTGGCCAATCTGAGAGGTGTGAGGTGGTACCTTCCAACAATGATAATTATCCTTCCTGGTCATACTGGCCAATCTGAGAGGTGTGAGGTGGTACCTCAGAGAAGTTATAATTTGCATTTCTCGGGGCAGCTGGGTGGCTTAGTGGATAAAGCACTGGCCTGGAGTCAGGGGTGCCTGGGTTCAAATCTGTTCTCAGATACTTAATAATTACCTAGCTGTGTGGACTTGGGCAAGCCACTTAACCCAGTTTGCCTTGCAAAAAAAAAAAACTTAAAAAAATTTGCATTTCTCTAATAATTAATGATTTAGAGCATTTTTTCATATGGCTATGGATTACTTTGATCTCCTCATCTGTAAATTGCCTTTGCATATCCTTTGACCATTTGTCAATTGGGGAATGGCTTTTTGTTTTAAAAATATGACTCAGTTCTCTGTATATTTCAGAAATGAGTCCTTTGTCAGAATCATTAGATATAAAGATTGTTTCCCAATTTACTACATTTCTTTTGATCTTGGTTACATTGGTTTTATCTGTGCAAAAGCTTTTTAATTTAATGTAATCAAAATCAACTAATTGGTTTTTGGTGGTGTTCTCCAACTCTTCCTTAGCCATGAACTGCTCCCCTTTCCATAGATGTGACAGGTAAACTAATCCTTGATCTTCTAATTTGCTTATAGTATTGTTTTTTGTGTCTAAGTCCTGTAATCATTTGGATCTTATCTTGGTAAAGGGTGTGAGGTGTGGGTCTAATCTAAGTTTCTTCCACACTAACTTCCAATTATCCCAGCAATTTTTATCCCAATGGCTGGACTCTTTAGATTTATCAAAGAGCAGATTACTGTAATCATCTCCTGCTTTTATACCTAGTCTATTCCACTGGTCCATCACTCTATTTCTTAGCCAATACCAAACAATTTTGATATCCGCTGCTTTATAATATATTTTAAGATCAGGTAGGGCTAAGCCCCCTTCTTTTACACTTTTTTTTCTTTAAGCTCCTGGCAATTCTTGATTTTTATTTCTCAATATGTATTTACTTATAATTTTTTCTAGCTCATTAAAGTAATTGTTTGGAATTTTGATTGGTAGGGCACTAAACAGATAGTTTAGTTTTGGTAGAATTGTCATTTTTATTGTATTAGCTCTAACTATCCATGAGCAGTTCATATTTGCCCAGTTATTTAAATCTGATTTAATTTGTGTGAGAAGTGTTTTATAATTGTTTTCAAAAAGATTCTGAGTGTGTCTTGGTAAATAGAGTCCCAAGTATTTTATACTGTCTTAGGTTACTTTGAATGGCATTTCTCTTTCTCACTATTCCTGCTGTATCTTGCTAGAGATCTAAAGAAAATTTGAACATTTATGAGGGTTTATTTTATAAACTGAAACTTTGCTAAAATTGCTAATTGTTTCCAGTAGGTTTTTGGATGATTACTTGGGATTCTCTAGGTAGACCATCATGTCATCTGCAAAGAGTGAGTGTTTTGTCTCTTCCTTCCCAATTCTAATTCCTTCAATTTCTTTTTGTTCTCTAATTGCTGATGCTAACATTTCTAATACAATATTGAATAGTAGTGGTGATAATGGGCACCTTTTTTTCACCCCTTATCTTATTGGGAATGCCTCTAGCCTTGCCCCATTGAATATAATGCTTGTTGATGGTTTCAGATAGATACTGCTAATTATTTTAAGGAACAGTCCATTTGTTCCTACACTCTCTAGTGTTTTTAATGGGAATGGATGCTGTATTTTGTCAAAAGCTTTTTCTGCATCTATTGATATGATCATATAATTTCTGATGGGTTTGTTGCTTATATAATTGAGTATACTAAAAGTTTTCCTAATATTGAACCATCCCTGCATTCCTGGAATAAATCCTACTTGATCATAATGTATTATCCTAGTGATAGCTTGTTGTAATCATTTTGCTAAGATTTTATTTAGGATTTTTGCCTCTATATTCATCAGGGAAATAGGTTTATAATTTTCTTTCTCTGTTTTAACTCTTCCTGGTTTAGGTAAAAGCACCATATTGGTTTCATAGAATGAGTTACGTAGAGTTCCATCTTTCCCTATTTTTCCAAAGAGTTTATATAGAATTGGAACCAATTGTTCCTTAAATGTTTGGTAGAATTCACTTGTGAATCCATCAGGCCCTGGAGATTTTTTTTTAGGGAGTTCAATAATGGCTTGTTGAATTTCTTTTTCTGAGATACGGTTGTTTAGGTATTTAATTTCTTCTTCATTTTACCTGGGCAACTTATATTTTTGTAAATATTCATCCATTTCACTTAGATTATCAAATTTATTGGCATAGAGTTGGGCAAAATAATTTTGAATTATTACTTTAAGTTCTTCCTCATTGGTGGTGAGTTTACCTTTCTCATTTATGATACTAGCAATTTGGTTTACTTCGTTCTTTTTTTTTAAATCAAATTGACCAGAAGTTTATCAATTTTATTGTTTTTTTCATAATACCAAATTTTGGTTTTATTTATTAATTCAACAGTTTTTTTTGCTTTCAATTTTATTAATTTCTCTTTTAATTTTTAGAATTTCTATTTTAGTATTTAATTGGGGATTTTTGATTTGTTCTTTCTCTAATTTTTTTAGTTGCATGTTTAGTTCATTGATTTCCTCTTTATCCAATTTATTCATGTAAGCATTTCGAGCTATAATATATCCCCTGAGAGTTGACTTTACTGAACCCCATAGGTTTTCGTATGTTGTTTCATTATTATCATTATCTAGGATAAAATGGTTAATTCTTTCTATAATTTGATTTTTGGTCCACTCATTTTTTAAAATAAGGTTATTCAGTTTCCAGTTTGTTCTGGGTCTCTATCTCCTTGGCCCAGTATTGCATATGAGTTTTATTGCATTGTGATCTGAGAAAGATGTATTCACTATTTCTGCCTTTCTGCAGTTGATCATTAGGTTTTTATGTCCTAGTACATGGTCAAGTTCCATGTACTGCAGAGAAAAAGGTATATTCCTTTCTATCTTCATTCAGTTTCCTCCATAAGTCTACCATATCTAATTTTTCTAACAATCTATTTACCTCCTTAACTTCTTTCTTGTTTATTTTATGATTCGATTTATATAGTCTCCCACTAGTAGAGTTTTGCTGTCTATGTCTTCCTGTAGTTCTTTCAGCTTCTCCTCTAAGACTTTGGGTGCTGTCCCACTGGGTATATATATATATTCAATATTGAAATGACTATATTGTCTATGGTACCTTTTAGGAGGATAAAGTTTCCTTCCTTATCTCTTTTAAAGCTATCTATTTTAGCTGCTGCTTTGTCTGCTTTTTTTACTTCAGCTGAAGGAAAATGTATTTTGCTCCAACCTTTTACCTTTACTCTATATGTATCTCCCTGCTTCAAATGAGTTTCTTGTAAGCAGCATATTGCAGGATTCTGGTTTTTAATCCACTCTACTATTTGCTTACATTTTAAGGGAGAGTTCATCCCATTGACATTCAAGGTTATGATTACTAATTCTTTATTTCCCTCCATGCTATCTTCCCTCTGTTTGTATTTTTCCTACCCCTTTCTCCCCCTTTCTCCATATTCCCCAGTATTTTGTTTCTGAATACCATCCACTTCAGTGTGTTTGCCCTCCTATATCACACCCTCCCCTTTCTTTCCCCTTTCCCTTTTTTCCCTTTTCCCTTCCCTCCCTTTTGTTATTTCCCCTTTTTTCCCCCACTCCCCTTTCCTTTCTCTGTCCCCCCTCCCCTTTTCCCCTTTTAATACTTGAAAGGTTAGATGTTTTATAAGTTAACTGAGTATGTGTAGTTTGACTTAAGCTGATGAGAAAATTCAGGTGTTTCTCATCTGCTCCCTTCTTCCCCTCTATTACCATAGGTTTTTTTGTACCTCTTAGTGTAGATACACTTTTTAATGATTTGTGTTGTAGTTCCCCATGTATAAGAGGCAAACTTTTATGAAAAATTTTGGGCTTAAAAATTAGGAATGTCTCCTGATTTTTTACATTTGTCTTTGAACTCATTGTTCCACATTTGTTACTGGTATATTGGGTTACATTTTGCTTCTTTCTGCCCAGAAATGGCGCAGAAAACATTTTTGTATTTTGTTGAATTCTTTTTTTATAAATGTATTATTTTTTATTTTTTCATCCACATGCACATAGATATTTTTACGTCACAAAATTTCTTTCTGCCCTCCCTTCCCATCCCCTCTTTTTTCATTGGAGAACAGTCAGGCTGCTATTGCACATATATGTTTTTGACAAATATGTTTACAGATTGTTCACTTTTGATAGGAGGAATTAGGATTAAGGGAAAGAGATACATAAAGGATAGTTTTTATAAGATTGCAAAGGTTCTTATTATTTTGTTTTGTTTTTTCTTCCTCTGAATTGGGATAACATTAAACTGAGCCAGTCTAAAAGATTGTACTAGCTCTCTGAACTGCTGAGAGAAGCTGCTTCCATCATGGTTTATCATCTCACAATGTTATTGTTAATGTGTACATCATTCTCTTGGTTCTGTTCCCTTCATTTAGCATCAGAGCATGTTAAGTCATCCCAAGCTTCTGTAGAGTTTGACCATTTATTGTCATCAAAAAGTAATATTCCATAGTATTTATGTACCATAACTTGTTTAGCCATTCCCCAATTAATGGACACCTGTCAATTTCCAATTCTTTGCTGCTACCAAAGGAGTTGCTATGAATATTTAAGAACATTTCTATGATTTCTTCTGGATATAGGCCTAGAATTGGAACAACTGGGTCAAAGGGTATGATCAGTTTTATTGCATTTTGGGCATAGTTCCATATTGCTCTCCAGAATGGTTGGATCTGTTCACAACTCCACCAGCAATGCATCAGTGTCTTAATCCTCCCACAACCTCTCCATCATTGATCATTTTTCCTTTTTCTCAACTTGGCCAATCTTGGCCTAGGCCAAGGTGTGTGGTAATAACTTATTGTTGTTTTAATTTTCATTTCTCTAATCAATAATGATTTGGAGTATTTTTCATATGACTATGTATAGCTTTAATTTCTTCATTTGAAAACTATCTGTTCATATCCTTTGACCATCTATCATTTGGGAATGACTTGTAAACTTATGAATTTGATGCAATTCTCTATATTTTTAGAAAGGAGACTTATCAAAATTCCTAGTTGTAAAGATTGTTTCACAGTTTCTTGCTTTCCTTCTAATTTTGGCAGCATTGATTTTATTAGTGCAAAAATGTTTTAATTTAATAGTCAAAATTATTAATTTTTCATTTTATAAGGTACTCTAATTCTTATTTGATCATAAATTTATCCTCTTTCCACTGCTATGAGAGATAATTTCTTGGTCTATTAATTTATCTGTGGTGTCTCCCATTATGTCTAAATTCTGTACTGATTTTGATCTTATTGTAGTATAGGATGAGAGATGTGGGTCTATACATAGTTTTTACCATACTATTTACCAGTTTTCCCAACTTTTTGAGGGTTAATTCTTATCTCAGAAGCAGTCTTTGGGTTTGTCAAATAGCAGATTTCTGTCAAACAGTAGTCATTTACCGTGACTTCTTTTGAACTTATCCTTATCTCTTGCTCTTGGGCTTTGTTTTTCATATATGGAAATGCTGATGATTTATGTGGGTTTATTTTAAATCCTGCTACTTTGCTGAATTTTTTAATTGTTTCAAGGAGTTTTTTTAAGAAGATTTTCTTGTGTTCTCTAAATATACTATCATATTATCTGCAAAGAGTGAAAGTTTTGCCTCCTCAATGTCATGTCATAAATTCAAGTTCAAATTGTTTCAGTTTGCAAAAATGAATGGAAATCATGCTGTTGAACATCACTTTGGTCCTCCTCCAATCTGAAACTGGTTGTGAGAAGAACAAACCCTCCTGAAAACATCGCTCCAGAAGAAGGACATGAGAGCCAATACAGTAAAATGGCCTGATTTAGAGAGGGAATTGAAGAGATGGATTGAAGGGCAAAGCACCATTGGAATTCCTGTGTCCACAAAGTTGTTTCAGCATGAAGCCAGAAGAATTGTTGTTTTCTGATTTAAAGGAGGACACAATTGGTGCTTCATGTTCATGAAACAGAGTTGACTAAGCATGCATCCATGCACTGAACTTGCCCAAAATATGCTTAAAAGCAATGACCAGCAGACCCTTTAATTTCATAAAACTTGAGTTCAATAATTTTATGTAATACAATTTTCTTTAAATTTTTGGCCCCAAAAATAAGAAGTGGAGAAATGGAGAAATACGGTAGATGCTGCTTATCCTTTTAAGGAACATTCCATTTATTTCTATGCTCTCTATGGTTTTTAGTAGGAATGGGTATTGTACTTTGTCAAAAACTTTTTCAGCATCTATGTAGATAATCATATTATTTCTTTTAGATTTGGTATTAATATATTCAATTATTCTGATAGTTTCCTGATATTGAATCAAGCATGCATTCTTGATATATATAATATATATATATAATGTATATATATATATATATTATATATATCCTGTTTGATGATAGTGACATCCTAGTGATAACTTGTTTAATGCTTTGCTAATATTTTATTTAAATTTTTACATTCATATTCATCAGGGAAATTGGCTTGTAATTGTCTTTCTCAGTTTTGACTGTTCCTGATTTAGATATCAGTACCATATGTCATAGGAGGAATTTGACAGAACTCTTTCAATTATTTTTTTCAAGTAGTTTATATAGGATTGCGGCTCATTGTTCCTTGAATGTTTTGTAGAAGTCACTTGTGAATCCATCTGACCCTGGAGATTTTTGCATAGTAATGTCACTGATAGCTTGTTCAAATTCTTTTTCTGAGATATTTTTTTAATTTAATTTCCTCTTCCTTTAACCTAGACAACTTATATGTTTGTAAATATCCACCCATTTTGCTTAGATTATCAGATTTGTTTGCATATAGTTGGGGCAAAAGAACCGTGAATTAATGATTTAATTTCAACCTCATTGGTGGTGAATTCACATTTTTTGATACTAGTTATTTTATTTTCTTCCTTTTTTGTTATATTAACCAAAGGTTTACCTATTTTACTTTTTTTTTATGAAATGGACTCTTAGTTTTATTAATTAGTTTAATAGTTTTCTTGCTTTCAATCTCATTAATTTCACTTTTAATTTTTAATTTAATTAATTCAATCTTTAAATTTCTAATTTGGTATTTAATTTGGGATTTTTAATTTGTTCTTTCTCTAGCTTTTTTACTTGCTTTCTCAGTTCATTGTCTTCTTTACTTTATTCATGCAAGTATTTAGTGATATAATATTGCCTTAATAATTGCTTTGACTGTATCCCATAATTTTCGGTATATTGTCTCATTTTTGCCATTGTCTTGGATGAAATCATCAATTCTTTCTATGATTTGTTATTTGATCCATTCATTCTTTAAAATTAGGTTATTTAGCTTCCACTGAGTTTTAGGTCTGTCTCTTCATTGCCCTTTATTGCATGTGTTATTTATTGCATCATGGTCTGAAAAAAGGATGCATTCAATATTTTTGTTTGTCTGCATTTGATTATGAGGATTTTAGGCCCTCATACATAGATAATTTTTCTGTAGGTGCCATGTACCCCCCCAAAAAAGTATATTCTTTTATATCCTCATTCAATTTTCTCTAGAGATATATCATTTTATTCCCATTCTTAACTTCTTGTTTATTTTAGAGTTAGATTTATCTAATTCTGAGAGAGGGAGGTTGAGGTCCCTGGTCAATAGAGTTTTGCTCTCTATGTATTCCTATAACTCATTTAGCTTCTCCTCTAATAATTTGGATGCTATTCTGCTTGGAATATTCACATTCAGTATTGAAATTACCTAATTGTCTGTAGTACCTTTTAGGGGTTTCCTTTACTATTTCTTTTAATGAGATGCATTTTTGCAGCTACTTTGTTGGAGATAAAGATTACTACCCTTGCCTTTTTTTTCACTTCAACTGAAGAATAATATATTCTGCTTGAGTCTTTTACCTTTACTCTGTGTGTGTCTCTCTACTTCAAATGTATTTTTTTTAAGCAGCATGTTGTAGGATTATGCTGTTTAATCTGCTATTATGAAACTGTTCATCCCATTTACATTCACAGTCATAATCACTAGCTTTTTATTGACCTTAAAGCTATCTCTCCTCCATTTCCATTTTCTAATACTTTCACCTAATCCCTCCCCCTCATTGTTTTGCTTCTAAATACGACTCCCCCTCAATGTGTTTCCCCCTTCTATCTACCTCTCACTTTTCTTTCCCCTTTCAATTTTCCCTTCTTCCTTCCCTCCCTTCTTTCAATATCTCCTTCTACCCCCTCCCACCCCAAATTATTTCCTAATACTTGAAAAGTAAGAGAAGTTTCTGAACTCTGAATGTATGTGATAATCACTCTTTGGGCCAGATTGGAAAAGAGTAAGAATCAGGTAGTTGCCACTTCTTCCCTTCTTTCCCTCTATTGTAACAGGCCCTTTGAACCTCTTAAGGTGATATAAATTATCCCATTCTATCTCCCTCTTCCTCCCATCTCTTTACAATCCCCCCCTTTTTAATACAATAATTTTATTTTTAAATCATTCCATTAATGTCATGGTGTAACACAAAGATTTACAGACTGCTGATTTTTAATTTGATCAGTATGAATTTGTCCCACAATGACTCGTGCTCTCTCTTAAACCTTTAAATGAGAATGTAATAATTAATATATACTTAAAACCCAAGATCAATATGCTTATAACCTAAGAAATGTACAATTACATATATATGCATATATAATGGGGAAAACATCAACATATAAACATATAAATGAATTAACAAGTAGGCAATTAGCAAGTGGAATCAACACAAATACTTGGTTAAGAACTAGAATTACACAATATATTAAAACATATTAAGGAGCTGTCAAAGTGCCTCACACATAACAGACTTTGAAAGCATATTTATTGATTTCATTTGAATGGGAGTCAAGAGATTCTAGGTTCAGCTGTTACTTATTAGCTATTTGACCCTGAATAAGCAATATTATGTCAAGTTAAGTCAATTAAATCAGCATTTTTATGTACCACTTCTGCCAAATCATCTGCTTAGCATTGGGTTTACATAAAAAGGCAACCCCCCCAAAAAAGAAAAAAAAAACTCAGGCCCTCTTCTCAAGAAAGTTATAGAAGAAAGTCTTAACATCACAAATAACCAGAATAGTGTAGTTACTGATTTAAAGTCAGACATCTTCTCATCTGGAAGAATGAAATCAAGTGGGCCTTAGCAAGAATTGATAATGATAAAGAAGTGATGGAATTCAAGTTGAGTTTTTTAAAATACTAAAAAATGATATTGTTAAAAAAACTGCACTCAATATGCCACAAAATTTGAAAAACTCAGTAGTAGCTATTGGATTAGAAAATATTAGTTTATGTCCCCATTCTAAAGAAGAGTAACATAAAAAAAAATGTTCTGGTTACTGAGCAAGTGCATTCATTTCCTATGTTAGCAAGGTTCTGTGGTTATACTTCAGATTTATTTTTCTGCAATATGTGAGATAAGAATTACCAGGAGAGCAGACTGATTTTCTCTCTCTCTCTCTCTCTCTCTCTCTCTCTCTCTCTCTCTCTCTCTCTCTCTCTCTTTTGTCCTTTCCCTTCCTTCCTTCCTTCCTTCCTTCCTTTACCATAACTTGTTCATCTATTCCCAAATTGATGGGCATCCCCTCAATTTCTAATTCTTTGCCACTACAAAAAAGAGCAGCTGGGAATATTTTGGGGCATGTGGAATTTTCCCATTTTTTAAATTTTTTTTTGATATATAGACCCAGAATTGAATCGATAGATCAAAGAGAATGAACAATTTTATTGCTCTTTGGGATCAATCCTGTCTTATGGCCTAGTGCTACCAGGTTTCAGACTTTGTTTGGGGTTGGGACACTCCTTTCTGGTTTGCTATCTTATCTAGCTACTGGGACCTAAGCTGTTTTTCAAGATTTGGGGACCTGGACTGCACTGTGACTAAAAGCCTCCCATTGACTTTCCCACTCTCCTGCCTAACTGGGTTTTACTTCCCCCCCCGCCCCAAAAGAGACAGAACTTCATTGAAGACACTCTACTATTGAAAACTTCTTTGGATTTTGTTGTTTTTTTCTTGTAGAATCTATACTTTTAATGTTTGTACAGAGATTTCATTTGTCTTTTGTGAAGGGAAAACTGGAAGTATGCTAGTTTTATGCTGCCATCTTGGCTCCCCGCTGGAAGTCCAATCTTTCAATCATCTCCCACCTTATTCTCCACCATAGTCTCTGCAATCCAGTGAAACTGAGGTCCTTACTATTTTTTGAACAAGATACTTCATCTCCTGACTCCTGACTGTTTTTGCTAGCTGACTCTGATGGATGAAATATCCTTACTGTTCATCTAAACTTTCTGGCTTCCTTTAATCTCCAATTCCCCTTAATCCTACTACTTTTCCTCTATTGATAATTTTCAATTTATGCTCTACATATTTGTTTATATGTAGTTGTTTCCAAGTTGTCTCTTCCATTAGATGATGTGATTCTTGACAACAAGGACTGTCTTTTGCCATGCTTTGAATTTCCAGAATACAGCACAATATTTGGGACAGAGTAAGTGCTTAATGTGTTAATCTGTTAATTGACTAAATGTCTAGACTTCCTGGGAAGTAGGTTACTATACATGCAATATTTTGTTTCTCTATTACTTCAAATTAAATATACCTTGAAGTTTGGTTTTTATCTCCTGGACCTAATTACCCTTGTCTAAATCTTAATGCCTCTGGATTCATACTATATCCTAGAGAGGACAATAGTACAAATAATAATCTTGAAATTATGGAAATTAAAACCCAAAGTATATTTTAGTTAGATTATTTTCTTGTAGGAAATGTATTTCTGAAAAGGGCAAAACATTTAAAAAATAACTTTAAAAACTCACATTCCTACAACTGGAAGAGATTCAAATTGACTTAATTTGGGTTCAATTGGAATGATTGCAAAAGAGCATCAGAAGCTAAAATGATTCAATGCAAAGCAAAAGGTAATTATTTTTTTTAATATAGGAAGCCTGATAGGAAACACATTGAACTGAGACCCAGAATAGAAACAAGTTAAAAGGAAAGGGGAGAAAAGAAGCATAATATATTATTCATATAGGATTCTGACTACCAAAAGGAGATTTTACAAATGTATTTGAAACGGATTTTGAAGAAAAGTAACCTCACTAAAATTGCAGACTGGAGAATTAAAAGGGAAGCAATCAGGAAATAGAGTTTACAGCAGCTATTGCCCTTTTACCTTTAATAGAAAAGAAGAGAAAGATGAACAGCCTAGAGCAGCTACTATATTTCTATGTGAGCAGTGGAAGAGTCCACCATAAAAGATTGGAATTTCCTGAGGCAAAGAAGTGTTAAGTCCTATATTCAAATAAGTCAGATTCATAATTTTTTAAAGGATAGGTGAATAGAAAGGAATAAACTCAAGCTGTGAACTAATTGCCTTTCTGAGCTCTTGGATGATGAACAAGTAGTCTCTCTAAGCTATTCCAATATCTTAAAGCTAGGAGAAAGAAAAGCAATAGCAGACAGAATGTAGTGGAGATAGGGCATGGAATTCTTAGAGTATCCTAAAACTAGAATTGACCTTAAGATGAAAAAGAATTTACTTATATATCTTTTGTATGAGGACAGAAAAAAAATGTGGAAATAATCTGGTCAAGGGATTTTTTAAACCTGGATCCACATTTTGCACAATATGGTTAGTGGATAGATTTAAGAGGATCTATTATTGATAACCTATGTATTTTATTTCATAAATTTAAATCATTACTATGAAAATTATTATTTATAGTACTACCAAAGAGAACCATGTATAAAAAAAGGTTAAGAATCCTTGATCTAGTTGACTACATCTGTTTTTATAGAAGAGAAACTGAGAATGAAAGATAGTAGGTTATATGTTGCAAATTACACAATCTATTAGAGACAGAGATGGATCAAGAACCTGGTTGTTGACTTCTTTATCCAGGGTTACTACCATCCTGGCTATCTGATTCCAAAACCTTATCTCTAGCCATAAAAATTAGCATCCATAACAATTATCTAGAGATGGATTTTCCCTAGTACTGCCTATCTATATCTTCATTTTGGCATAAAGATTGTTTTTAAAACATTCTTCTGAACAATTACCTAGCTGTGTGGCCTTGGGCAAGGCACTTAACCCCGTTTGCCTTGCAAAAACCTAAAAAAAACCCCAAGACATTGTTCTGGATCAACCTTAAGAACATTTTGGAAAATTATGTCCTGTGTTTCCTGGTTTTCTTTGAAACTACTTCTATAGTTAGAGATCATTCCTAATATTGTTTTCCTATCATCTAAATAAGAACTGGCAAACTTCAGGTCCTCAATATTTATCAGTCTGGAAGCAGATTAGAATGTATTTGAAACATTAGCAAAATAAATAAAAATACAACATATATAAATATACGTATGTTTCCCAAAAATTTATCTCTATTAGGTTTAACATTACTGATAAAATGTTTTGCCCCATAAAATGTAACTGTCTAGGAAATATTCAGAATAATAATGGAAAGAGCTTTGGGCTATAACTAAAAAAATACAGTTTCTGATCTTGCACCATCATTGATGTGTCATCTGATGTCATGATTCTGTAACAAGTGCCACCTTACTCATTTTTCAAATGAGCTTAGTAATTTTTCCCCTACCTTCTTCATAGGATTTTTATGAAAGCTGATTGACAAAAGAATAGTGGAAATCTCTCAAGAAAGTATAAAACATTTTATAGTAGGATGTATTATTAAAAATGACAATAAGTATAATTCTGAATTATAAAATATTGGTTTGATTAATGTGCTTTCACATTGCAATATTACATTATTTTTGCATAGCAACTTTTCCCCTTGCTTTCTTTCTTTAATGATGCCCACAAGTATCCAGCCAATGACAGAATCCTTGTTCATGCATTTTTTTCAAGTGAAAATATTTAAGCTAATGGCACATTAGATTAAGAATAAGAGCTAAACAAAGTGAGAAATTAAGACCTGATTGAAAATCCTAGAGTTTATGAAACCAGGTTAAATTAAAATGGAAGAAGCTCTTATCCTGCCTTACCTTATTAATGCCTCATACTCATTTTCTCAAGACAGCTGTTTTAATTAGAACCAGACACAACTGGGCTACCCACTTTTACCCATGCAGGAAATCGACAATCAATTTAATCAATTATCTTCAAAATATTGGAATAGTGAACCCTTGATCCCAAAACATTTGAAAGCTACTGGGCTCTAGAAAATTGACTTAAAGAAGCTTTTTTGCAAAAATTATAATCAGATAATTTGAATGGCTATTTCTTTTCTTCCCATACATCTGTCTGACACATAATATCTGTCAGACCATTCTGGGTTGCTTCTCCCAACCTTCAGTGTCTCATGAAAGAGGCAAAGGTGTCAAAGGTTCTTATTTCTCATGAAATATTTCCTGAAAATGTAAAATTGTCTAAATTCTGTTTGCACACAATTTATAATCTAATTCTTTTGATAGAGAGAATCAAAGCTGTAGAGTTGGAAGGAACCTTAGAAATTATTTTGTTCAGCATTTTTATTTTGCAGATGAGAAAACTAAGGCTCAGAGTGGCTAGATGAATTAAGTAAGTTTCTGTAGTGTGTGGGAACTCAATTTGAAATCAGAATATGTAAAAACAAGTCCCGTGCTTTATTTTACCCCATGGGTGTTAGTTGAATTTCTCAGGATAAGCATAAATTTGAATTTGACTTGGACTTTCAGCTCTGTAGTTCAGGGGCTTTCTAACTTTTTTATATGAAAAGCAGTGAGCAGATTTTAGAGTATTTCTGCAATAAATGACCTCTTGGAATGCTCTAATTGAAGATCATCAGTTTGACATATCATTAAGACACAGGGAAACCTTTTAAGATTGTATGGTACTTAAAAGGGAAAAAATGACTCCTTAAATTTTTTTCTTATTAGTATTAATAATATTTGTAACTTGTTCATAACTTTCAAGGCTTAGTGTTATGTGCTTTCTATAATATGAAAAACAATATAGTCCCTGCTCAGTTGAGATGGATATAAATGAAATGTGTGAAAGTCAGTAATAATATTTAATCTAATACTAATCTATAATAAATTTTAATCTATTCTGGGAGATATGGCTGGTAAATGTGTTCTGTAAGGGTAAGTTTGTATCTACTAATAAATAGTACTTGTTAAGCATCTATTTTTTGACCATCTTTATCAGTATTTATGTGTTAGGTACTATGCTAAATACTTTACAAACATTATCTAGTTTGATCCTCACTAGCATTTTGTGAGGCAAGTTCAATTACTATTCCCAATTTATAGATGAGGAAACTGATTCAAAAAAAGTTTATGTGACTTGCTTGGACTTGCTCACTATCAGAAGCCACATCTGAATTCAGATAAGTCTTCTAACTTGAAGTCCAATATTCTATTCACTCTCCAACCTACCTGCCTCTGCTTTTGAGTGCAAAAATCAAGCCTTTCATAACTTGTAACTCAGGATTGTGTAACTCAGGATTGTTCAGATGGAAGACATTTAATGAAGTGGATTTTGGTGGTAGATTGTAAAGAAAATGACATTAACTTTGAAAAACCTTGTTCCAATTCAAAGTGTAGAGATGATCTCAAGTTCCTCAAAAGCCATTTCAGAGAGCTCAAATTCTGTAAAATCTATTATTCTGGAAAGACTAAGTACAGAAGAACACACTCTATATGATTTTCAAGTGCCAGTCAAGTATGAAAAGGGTATCTTCAATAGACAGACTTCAATAAGTAATCTTTATCTTTCAGGACCCATAAAATGAAGAAAACTACAAAATAACCTTCAATCCTGTGTGTTCTACATCTACTTCTGCTGTAACAGTGGCATATTTCCAGGATAGCAGGGCAGAAGATGTTTTAAAAATGTTTTCAGACAGTGCTGATTGTTTATTTTTCTATTATTATTGTATCCGTGATATACTTGAGTCAAAATTGACAAGCTTTTATTTTACAATAATTATATATTGGGAACTAAGTAAGGTTCTAGGAATATGAATACAAGCAAAAAAGAGATAGTTGTTGTCTTCAAGAAGCTTACATTCTAAAGGAGAAAAATCCAAATTTTTTCATAATAAATGATATTTGGGATTATTTGCCACAGTCTTTTTGAAAGCATTCTTTGTAAATGTGTATATATATATATATATATATACATATTTCACTAAAAAAAGGAGGACAGCAAAGAGACAGGAAGAAGGGGGAGGTTCAATGGGGTAAATTGCATCTGATGATGAGGTGCAAAGGACCTACTGTAAAAGAGAGGAAGAAGGGAGGAGGTGAGAACCACCTGAATTTTATTCTCATCAAGTTTGACCTAAAAAAGGATTAAGAAACACTCAATTGAGTTTAGAAATTTATCTTACCTTTCAAGTATTAGGAGGGGAGGGGGGGGACTGATAAAAGAAATGGAAGGAAGAAGGGGAAAATGGAATGGGGAAGGAAAAGGGAGGGGTGGATAGAAAGGTGAAAACATGTTGAGGGAAGTGGTCTTCAGAAACAAAATACTGGGGATGAGGGATAAGGTGAAAGAAGAGGAGAAATACAAAAGGAGGAGAGATAGCATGGAAGGCAATTAAGAGTTAGTAATTAAAACTCTGAATGGGAATGCGATAAACTCTCCAGAATCCTACAATATGCTGCTTGCAAGAAACATAATTGAAGCAGTGAGATATACCAGTTTTACAACTAATGTTTCTGACAAAGGACCTATATCTAAAATTTATAGAAAATTGAGTCAAATTTATAAAAAAATTAAAAAGCAATTGATAAATGGTCAAAAAATATAGAAAGGCAATTGTCAGACAAAGAAATCAAAACTAGCTACAATCATATGAAAAATTGCTTAAAATCATTATTAATTAGAGAAATGCAAACAAAAGCATCTCTTAGGTACCACCTCACTCCTTGCAAATTGACCAATATGACTAGAATGGACAATGATCAATGTTGGAGGGCTGTGGGAAATCTACCATTGCTGGTGGAGTTTTGAACTGATCCAAAAAGAAACTTGGAATTATGCCCAAGGGGTAACAAAACTGTGCAAACCTTTGATCCAGCAATATCGCTGCTCCTGAAGAGATCATGAAAAAGGGTAAAAATTTCACATGTAGAAAAATATTCATAGCAGCTCTTTTTGAAGTGGCAAAGAATTAGAAATTGAGGGAATGCCCATCATTTGAGGAATAGTATATCTATCTATATCTATATCTATATCTATATCTATATCTATATCTATATCTATATCTATATCTATATCTATATCTATATCTGTATCTGTATCTGTATCTGTATCTGTATCTGTATCTGTATCTGTATCTGTATCTATATCTATATCTATATCTATATCTATATCTATATCTATCCATATCTATCTATCTGTGTATATATATATATATATATATGTATGCATGTATGTATGTATGTGATGGATTACTATTATTCTATAAGAAATCAGAAAGGAGAGGATTTCAGAAAAGCCTGAAAAGATTTGCATGAGTTGATGCTGAGTGAAATGAACAGAACCAGAGAAACATTATACACTGTAATAACAGCATGGTGTGATGATCAACCCTGAAAGACTTGTCATTTCCATCATTAGAATAATCAAAGACATTTTTAAGGGACTTATGTTAGAGAATACCATCTGTATACAGAGAAGGATCTGTGAAATTTAAAGGAAGACAAATGTTTATTATCTTTGAATTTTAATAGTTTCCATATGTATTACATAAATTTGTTAACTAATGTTTTCTTTATTCCTTTTGCATCTGATTCTTGTCTCACAAGTTCAGTTTCTGTTAGGGACTGTTGTGTATGGGAGCATTGTAAACTATTAGCATCTGGTGTCCTTGAGCACTAAGGTCTTATCTTGCTAAGGGGAGTGGGAATGGATTAGAGACTTGGGAGATATTTAAACATTGCTGTTTTAGTAAATAAAAGGAGACCTTGGAGATCTTGGTGTAATGGGAGAACTTTTCTTCCTTGTCTCCCACCCCTTCAATTGAGGAAGTCCAGAAAAGTGCTTCAACATATGGCACACATAAAACTGCAAGGAGGCAGAGTTATCTGAGTGAAGTCTGGAATGAGGACAAAGCAGATATAAGCAAGAGAATCAGGCGACATCCCAGAGCAGAGGTCTCCAAAGAAGGTAACAGTTGATGTTACCAGGGACTGATTCTAAGTTGGAACAAAGAAGTGTAAATCAAAAGTCAGAAGACAAGTATTCAACATTAAAGAATCAGTGAAAGTAATTTAGCATTAAGGAAAGCTAAAGTGAGAAGAAACAATTAGGAATTTAGCATTGAGGAGCCAATGGGAAGTGGAATTTCTGAGGCAGTGCTGCAGGGGACAGAGCCAAGCTACTTCCTCAGCAGCTGTGGGTAGCATCACCATGAATGGGATGTGTAGGACATGCTTGCTGATCCTTTTTAGGTTTTTTGTTGTTTCTTTAGTTTTGGCAAGGCAAATGGGGTTAAGTGGCTTGCCCAAGGCCACACAGCTAGGTACTTATTAAGTGTCTGAGATTTCTGGATTTCTGACTCCAAGGCTGGTGCTCTATCCACTGCACTACCTAGTCACCCTATATCTTTACTTTTTATTCTTGTTTCTTTTGTGCAAAAGATTCTGGATTTTTGTTTCCTTATTTCTAGTTTCTCATTTTTTGAATTCCTTAACTCATTTACATCTAGAGTTTTAAAAGACAGATTTACAATTTTCCAAGTTTATAAGTGTAATTTTCTTTTCAATTGTGATTTTTCTCAGTTTCAATTTCTCTTTTAGAGAGTATATTTTGTCCTAAACTTTTTTCTTAATCTGACTTAAGCCAAAGGGTTTTCTTCTAATTGAGTTCCCTGATATCTCACTCTTTTCCCTTATTTTGCAATTTTATTTAACTTAATATATATATATATATGTGTATATGTATATACATATATATGTGTGTGTGTGTGTGTGTGTGTGTGTGTATGTATATGTTTTTTCTTCCTTTTTAAAGTTACCCAATTCTTTAAGTATTTCCTCTATTCTTTTATTTAACTTACCACTTAAAATCTACCCTCCATTTTCTCCTTCAAATTATTTACTGTTACTTTATTTTTAACTTTCTACATTTTTTGGTAATATATGCTTTTACCTTATTCTCTTCCTTAATTCTTTCCATATGGATAGAAAATAATTCAGTCAAATCTGAGACAAAATTTTGGGGATTTTTGAGAGCTAACAAAGACTGAAGAAACTTTCTACTTTATTTTCTTTCAGATATATAAGTCTTCTTTTCAAGGTTTTTGCTGGTTCTCAACTTTAAAATAAATTAAATTTCTCTTTCCTTATATGCTACCAATGTGAAATACTTATCTAATGGTTAATAAAACAGGATATGATAGTAGTTAGATATTATGTATCCTGATAATCTCACAATAAATGAAAAGAAATAAAAGGGAAATAATGCATACATACAGGAGTAGTTTATAATCATGTTTTTTTTTTTTGTCCTTCATTCTTGAAGAAGACTGTGACATCAGGGAGGTGGTGTCATGATAAGCACATGAATTGGATTTGTGTGAGAGATTACTGTGCTAAATCACCAGACTCACTATTTCCTCCAAAGACAACTGGATCTAATGACCAGGTATGAATTAGGCCAACTGGATATGGACCTGGATGCAAGGTAATCAGGGTTAAGTGACTAGTCCAAAGTCAGTCAGTCAGTTAGTAAATGTCTGAGACTGGCTAGGTTTTATTTAGATAGGCACAGGAAAAAAAATATGAGGAGAATTAGATTTATTTTTTGTGAAAAATTATTTCATGTGATATTTGACCACTTTGCATTACATTATTTGCACAAAGCACACCAAATTCTTGATCTTAATTTTATTAATTTATTTTTATTTTAAGGCAATGGGGTTAAGAGTGGCTTGCCTCAGGCCACACAGCTAGGTAATTATTAAGTACCTGAGGGTCAGATTTGAACTCAGGTCTTCCTGACTCCAAGGCTCTATCCACTGTGCCACCTAAATGCCCCTAATCTTACTTTTTAAGAGAATGAATCAATCACCCAACAGATAATTAATTAAGTAGCTACTGTGATTCAGACATTGTGCTAGGAACTGGGGACAAAAAGGACAAAGAAAAAAAGAAACTATTCTAGTTTTTAGGGAGGAAAAATTATTATTAATTTATTATGGCAAAACTATGCTTTCTTAAGCATGTACAGAATAAAAATTTATAATTTACACTTATTTAGGAAGAGGTAACTATCAGAGTCAGGCAATCAGTTTTTGCACAAATATCAGTTATATAGGATGAAGAGGGCAATGAGATCCTATGAATAACTTAATTGGACTCTTGAAGTTAAAAGAAAATGATAGACCATTGCAATGATGAAAAGATTTATTGGACAACATGACCTATTAATAAATATTGAAGGGGGTCCAACATGTTAGGATTTGCAGAAGCCTACCACATAATAACTCATGAAAACTGGTTTTAAGAAAATAATTAGAAGACACTGGGAATCAGTTAGAAATCAGTTAGAATCAGTTCGAAATTCTATATAGTAATTATAGCTTTGAAAGTGAATGGGATGAACTCTCCAATAAAATGTAAGTGAATAACAGATTGGATTAAAAACCAGAATCCTGCAATATGCTTCTTACAAGAAACTCATTTGAAGCAGAGAATTATTTAGAGAATAAAGGTAAAGGGCTGGAGCAAAATATATTTTGCTTCAGCTGAAGTGAATAAAACAGAGGTGGCAATCCTTATCTTAGATAAAGCAGCTGCAAAAATAGATCTCATTAAAAGAGATAATTCAGGAAACTACATCCTCCTAAAAGATACCATAGACTATGAAGCAATTTCAATAATAAAAATGTATGCTAAGTGGCATAGCACCCAAATTCTTAGAGGAGAAGTTGAATGAGTTGCAGGAAGACATAGACAGCAAAACTCTACTGGTGGGAGACCTCAGTCACCTGCTCTCAGATTCAGATAAATGTAACCATAAAATAAACAATAAAGAAGTTAAGGAGGTAAGTAAAATGTTAGAAAAAGCTAGACATGATAGATAACAGACCTTTGGAGAAAGTTGAATTGGGATAGAATAGAAAATTTTTTTCTGCAGTACATGGCACCTACACAAAAATTAACCATATAGTAGGGCATAAAAACCTAATTATCAAATACAGAAAGGCAGAAATAGTGATTACATGCTTTTCAGATCATAACACAATAAAAATCACATGCAATAACAGACCAGGGAGAAACTGAACTAAAATTAATTGGATACTAAATAACCTCATTTTACAGGAGGAGAGGACCAAATAACAAAATATAGAAAGAATTAAAGATTTCATCCTAGATAATGACAATAACAAGACAACATACCAAAACTTGTGGGATACAGCCAAGGCAGCTGTCAGGGGATATATTATATTATACCTTTAAATGCTTACATGAATAAATTAGAGAAAGAGGAAATCAATTAACTAAACATGCAACTAAAAACATTAGAAAAAGAACAAATAAAAAAATCCTCAATTAAATACCCAATTAGAAATTCTAAAAATTAAAGGAGAAATTAATAAAATCAAAATCAAGGAAACTATTGAACTAATAAACAAAACTAAAAGTTGGTTTTATGAAAAAAATCAATAAAATTGATAAATCTCTGATTAATTTGATTAAAAAAAAGTAGAAAACCAAATTACCAGTATCATAAATGAAAGAGGTGTACTCACCAACAATGAGGAGGAAATTAAAGTAACAATGTGGAATTATTTTGTCCAGCTTTCTGCTAATAAATTTGATAATGTGAGTGAAATGGATGGATATTTACAAAAATACAAGTTGCCCAGGTTAAATGAAGAGGAAGTTAAATATTTAAATAATCCTATCTCAAAAAAAGAAATTCAACAAGCCATTAGTGAACTACCTAAGAAAAAATCTCTAGGGCCAGAGAGATTCACAAGTGAATTCTTTCAAATATTTAAGGAACAATTGGTTTCAATTATTTATAAACTCTTTGTCAAGATAGGTGAGGATGGAACTCTGCCTAACTCTTTCTATGACACCAATATGATGCTAAAACAGGAAATTTCAAAAAAGAGAAAGAAAATTATAGATCTATCTCCCTAATGATTATAGTTGCAAAAAATCTTAAATAAAATCTTAGCAAAGAGATTACAACAAGTTATCACTAGGATAATACACTATGACAAAGCAGGATTTATCCTAGGAATGCAGGGTTGATTCAATATTAGGAAAATTTTTAGATTAATTAACTACATCAGACCTATCAGAAATGTTATAATTTATCAATAGATGCTGAAACTCTTTGACAAAATACAGCACCCATTCCTACTAAAGAGCATAGGAATAAATGTATTGTTCCTTAGAATGATAAGCAGTATCTATCTGAAACCATCAAAAAGTATTATATGCAATGGGGATAGGCTAGAGCCATTCCCATTAAGATCAGGAGTGAAACAAGGATGCCTGTTATCACCAGTACTGTTCAATATTATGCTAGAAATGTTAGCTTCAGCAATAAGAGAAGAAAAAGAAATTGAAGGAATTAGAATTGTGTAGGAAGAGACAAAACTCTCACTCTTTGCAGATAGCATAATGGTATAACTAAACAATCCTAGAAAATCATCTAAAAAAGCTACTTGAAACAATTACAAACTTTAACAAAGTTGCAGGATATAAAATAAACCCTCATAAATCCTCACAATTACAAAGCACTTCTCTCAGAAATAAAATGAGATTTAAAAAACTGGGCAAATATCAACTGCTCATTGATAGGCCAAGCTAATATAATTAAAATGGGAAATCTACCTAAATTAAACTACTTATTGCCCTAACAATCAGAATTCCAAAAAATTACTTTAATAAATTAGAAAAATTGTAAGAAAATTCATATGGACAATTTCTAGAGATTTAATGAAAAAAGTGCCAAAGAAGGTGGCTTAGCCCTACCAGATCTTAAATTATATTATAAAGCATCAGTCATCAAAACTGTCTGCTATTGGCCATGAAATAGAGTGGCGGATCAGTGGAATAGATTAGGTACAAAAGAGATAGCAGGAAATGATTATAGTAACCTGCTGTTTGATAAACTGAAATAGTCCAACTTCTGGGATAAAAATTCTCTCTTCAATCAAAACTGTTGGGGAAACTGGGAGTGAGTATGGCAGAAATTTGGATTAAGCCAACATATCATACCCTATACCAAGATAAGATCCAAATAGATACAGGATTTAGACATAAAAGACAATATTATAAGAAACTAGGACATCAAGGAATAGTTTGCCTGTCAGATCTATGCAAAGAGAACAAGTTCATGACCAAGGAAGAGATGGAGAACATCATTAAAAACAAACTACATAATTTTGATTACATAAAATTGCAAAGCGTTTGCACAGACAAACCCACTGTAACCAAGATCAAAAGAAATGTAGCAAATTGGGAAACAATCTCTACAACTAGCATTTCTGACAAAGGACCTATTTCTAAAATATATAGAGAACTGTGTCAAATTTATTTAAAAAAAAAACCAAGCCATTCCCCAATTGATAAATGTGCAAAGGAATGCAGAGGAAACTACAGATGAGGAAATCAAAGTGATCTTTAGTCATATGGAAAACTGTTCTAAATCACTACTGATTAGAGAAATGCAAATTAAAGCATCTCTGAGGTACCACCTCACACCTATCAGACTGGCCAATATGACCAGAAAGGAAAATGATCAGTTTTGGAGGGGATGTGGGAAGTCTGGGACACTAATAAATTGTTGATGGAGCTATGAACTCATCCAACTTTTGTGGAGAGCAATTTGGAATTATGCCCAAAGGGCAATCAAAATGTGCATACCCTTTGATTCAGCAATACCCCTACTGGGTCTATACAATGAAGAGATTGTGAAAAAGGGTAAAAGCATCAATTGTACAAAAATATTCATAGCAGCCCTGTATGTGGTGGCAAAGAATTGGAAATCAAGTAAATGTCCTTCAATTGGGGAATGGCTTAGCTAACTGTGGTATATGTATGTCATGGAACACTATTGTTCTATTAGAAACCAGGAGGGAATGTAATTCAGGGTAGCCTGGAGGGATTTGCATGAGCTGATGCTGAGTGAGATGAGCAGAACCAGAAAAACACTGCATACCCTAACAGCAACATGGGGGTGATGATCAACCTTGATGGACTTGCTCATTCCATCAGTGCAACAACCAGGGATATTTTTGGGCTATCTGCAATGGAGAATACCATCTGTATCCAGAGAAGGAATTGTGGAGTTTGAAGAAAGACCAAAGACTATTATTTTTAATTAAAAAAAATTGTAATCTTATGTAATTTTGTTATCTTTAATATTTTGTTTTTTTTCCTTAAAGATATTATTTCTCTCTCAACACATTCTATTTTGAGCAATGCATAGCATGGAAACAATGTAAAGACTATCAGACTGCCTTCTTTGGGGTTGGGGGGAGGGAAGCAAAATTGGTGCAATAATTGTAAAATTCAAAAAACAATAAAAAAGAAGACACTGTGCATGTTGCATATTGAATAACAAAGTAGAAAGTAAAATTAATTTTAGATTTTATCAAACAAGGTTACTGATGTGAGAATCATCCCTGAATCATCTCTTGTAAAAGTTGATCGGAACTTCTCTTCTTTGTGCTTAAGTCAAACTATATGACCAACTATTCTAAAACTCAATTTGCTCTGTGCTTCTTTGGTTCATTAATGCAAACCTTATTCTCTACTTAAAATATAGCTCTGTCTCATCTCTGCCTCTTGATATATTTGTTTTCCTTAAAAGCCCTTCAAATGACATGAATTACAGAATGTCATTCATTATCTTTTCAGTTCAACACAGTGTCTCATTTATCAGAGTTTTTTTTTAATACTTGCCCTGGTTCTCTCCTTTTTCCACATTTCATTCTAAATGTCATCTTGCTATTCATGTATAATGCCCAGTTAAACATAAATTTATGGGGAGCAGAGACTGTTCTTCACTGTTGTATGATTCACAAAGAGCAAAGTGCCTTTTATCTAATAGATATTTCATTTATTTTTGTTGTTGCATGGCTGCCATATGACATAAGGATTTTCAGTAGCTGTCCTTTGGACTTGACTCTCGATTGTTCTATGTAGTTTCTGTTAAGTACATTGTCCTCCGGATCCTGGAAAGATGGGAAGAGAAATAAAAAAGAAAACTGCAACTGCAGAAAGACAAATCATTGCCAACATTTTTTGTTAACTTGTCCCCAGATTTTAATACATTATAATGGCATAAAGGTCACTTAAGTTAATGAAATTTTAACAAAGAAATCTCAGAATATAGCTTTAATTTTTTCTAACTTTTGAGTGCTTTACCTTCAGGAAGACCTCATATTTTTGAATGCTATGAAGAATATTTTGTTGGAAAGGAAAAAACTGTGTCTGGCAACTTGCTGAAGTTTATGAAACAAAGATCAAATATTTTACTCTTTGTATATGATTATTTTCACCAGTCCTGGCATAAGAACAATATTCTAAAGTATTCTTTATTTCTGTTCAAGTTCAGATGATGAAATATGAAACATCTTTTAATCCCCACCCCACTCCCATAGCAATTTTGCCTTGCTTAGAGTTTTCAGCATTTTTCTGTAAGGAATATAGCCAATTGACAGATTATACCCCCATAAAGATAGTAATTGAATAAGTTTGGAAATGGCTAGTGCAAATTATTTTGAAATTAATTGATTTTTCTTGATTTAAAACAAAAACAAAACAAAAAACTTTCTTATCCAATCAGGATGTTGAAGTAGAAACAATCCTGGATTTGGTGTCAGGAAACTTGGATTGCAATCCCAATTCTATCCCAGAGTAGATGCATAAGTTTGGGCAAATCATTTTATAGTCTTATCTGAACTCATCTCTGAGACTCCTAGCTTCTCTGTCTTCCTTCATTTTCCAGCTAAAATTCCACTTGGTATAGGAAATCTTTCCCAATTCTCCTTAATTCTACTCCCTTCCCTCTTTTGCTTTTTTTTCCAATTTATAATGTTGTTGCTGTTGTTTTTAATCATTTCAGTCATGAATGTCTCTTTGTGACCCCATTGAGGGTTTTCTTGACTGTTTGCTAGGTTCTTCTTCAGCTCATTTTTACAGATGAGAGAACTGAGGTAAATAAAGTTAAGAGACTTTCCCAGAGTCACATAACTACAAAGTATGTGGGGTTAGATTGGAACTCATGTCTTCCTGACACCAGACCTGGCACTTTATCTGCTGCATCACCTAGCTGCCCCACACATTTATCTTATATCTTTTATATTTATTAAATATATCCTGTTTCCCCATGAATTTATCCTGTGTGTAGATTTGGTTTTTTTTGGAAACATGTTGAGTATAATTCTTGTTCCTCCATTAGACTGATCTCTTTGAAGGCAAGGACTGTCTTTTGTCTTTCTTTTTATGCTCAAGAATTAACATAGTTCATGGAACATGGAGGTACTTCATTAATGTGGAATAATTGATTGATTTTCATTCCCAGGACATAAACTAAGTATCTGTCACATAACACCACATAAAGGTGTTAATGAATACTTTTTGTGACAGATTGAACTTTAGGTGATTTCAAAGGTCCTTTCTTCATTACCATCCTAGGATATGAATTCATTTTCTAGGTAAATTTTAGCAAAGATGTATAGTTTTCCAATCTAATATACCAGTGAAGCTTTGGCAAACATTCTGATTTGGAGAGGAAGCAGTGAATTTAATTGAATATTTTTTTGGTTTGTATTGATATATTCTTGAAAACAAGAAAGTCCTTCCCTGATATGCCTTCTTCTACACAAATTCAAATTGAATATAGAAGGAAAAAAGAAAAATTGACAAAAATCACATCATGTGCAATATTCTGCCCTTTTCATTTCCCTCTCTTTATTAAGTAGCTATATATTTTATCATATTTTTCAGATCAGAAGTTGTTTATTGCAATTAATGAAAATTCAGCTACCCTTTTGTTTTTTGAGCATTTTTTCATTATTTTTATGACTGTGCATATTGTTCATTCTATATTAGTCCAAAAACTATTGACATGTTTCTCTGGATGCTTTATATTCATCATTTTTTATGAATAATTCCATTACATTAATTTCCTATAATTTCTTCTCTCTCTCTCTCTCAATCACTGACTTCCTGACTCTCCCAATGGCTAAAACATTTTGAATTTATTAGTGTTTCCAATATTAGGAAGTACTTTATAAATATTATCAAATCTTATCTCATTTTTTCCTCATGATAAATGTACAAGGTCAGAGTGGTTATTATCCTTGTTTTGCATACAAGAAACCTAAGGCACATGGAGATTAAGCATACCATAGGGTCATGTTTTCATTCCATAAACATTTATGGAGGGCTTACTTAGTACTGGATACACAAAAAAGAGGCAAAAAACAATCCCCACTTCTCGAAACTCACAATCTAAAGGAGATCATATAAGTAGTAATATCTGAGTTGGATTTGAATTCATTTCTTCTTGATTTCAGGACCAGCACTCATTCTACTACACCACCTAACTTGTCTTGCTAATTGGATACACACATTTACACACACACACACACACACACACACACACACATACACACACACAGACACCATTGCTAATTAGTGTGATCAAGTGTCAAAGGTTGTGAACAACTTAGTGACTTTGCTCATCTAATTCTGAATTGTTTTCAATATAGAATGGACAAATTCACATTTGTGAATAGTATTTTAGTATGTTTTAGTATGCCCATTTTCCTAAAGCTCTCCCTCAATCAAATCAAAGAGGCAAACATTTTGTTCCATTATTTTTTATCTTTGGCAATATTTTAATGATTTGGTTGTGAAGCAAAACCAGAGATATTTAAATATGCATTTCTCTCATTAATAGATGTTTGAAGCATTTCAATAAATCTTCTGTGTCTGTTTCTGCTTACTTTGAAGAAAAAGATTGGGTCACGTATTGAAAGTGATAATCTTGCTTGATTTAATATTTAAGATAGACGCATCCAGAAAAATAAATATGTCACAATGGATTGTCTAAATATATAAACATGTCTCCTAGGTGACATTTCTAACTTTCTAGAAACTTGTTTACCCCCTGGAAGACTGTGATAGCACCTTGAAGTTATTTTAGAGATCATTGTTTAGATCTTTGCTCCTTCCCTTACTATTTCCAAAAGGAATATTAAGCTACAATATATCTCTCCTAATACAGAAATATCTTTGGTCCGGGCACAAAATATTTTGGCATTCTCAGGCTCAAAGTAAATTTCATGGTCAATCTTTATAGGGGGAGTAATTTTTGCTTATACTTACCATCTTAATTTTTTCTACCAAATCATTATCCAAGAAAAATTAAAAAATAAACTGGAGGAGTTAAATAAGTTAGAAATCTACTAGCAAATAAGATAGGCACGAATGAATGAACTATGTATATCAAACTGAAATCAGATAACCCAAACTAACAAAGAGGAGCAAATTTCTTTTTTAGGAGGTGCATTCTGGTAGGCTTTAGGGAGAAAAACTGGAGATCAGAATTTTTCTGTGACTGATACTTCTTCCTCTATGTATTTTTTCCTGAATGGTCCATAATACCAGAAATTTCATTACTGAGATGCTCAGGTCCCAAGTCTAAAATCCCCTATGGCAGTATTGTGTTCAGAATTCTTTCCACCAATTAGGATTCATTTCTCCCTCTACATATGCAGCAAATATCCTGACTTGGTTGGGAGCCCAATTTATACATATGGTTTTTTTAATTGTATAGATAATTTTGTTTTTAATATATGTCAAGAGTTTTAATTTGCACTGCCAAGGGGAACTACCTATAAATTTATTCAAATATCAAAAGATTGAAGTATGTATTAGGCAGAAAATCTTATTTTGGTTATTTGATCTACTGCTGCCTCTTCATCTCTCTGTCACTGTCTCTATTTGTCTCTGTCTCTCATATGTGATAGTAAAGGGAGTGCTATACTGTTGAAACTAATATAATTTGAAAAAGTAATCAAGCAACTAGTTTTTGTTTTTTTTTACCAAAATCTTCAAACACAATCCAAAATCATGTCTAGATAATGTTTGATTTTTTTCCCCTGTAGAAAATATGTTGGAATGGCTCTGATATGAAATAGAAGCCAATGCAAACAATAAAACTTATTCTGGGAATCAAGGTCTAAAGAGAATTCTATGGCATCAAGTGACAGTAAAATTATATATTGGATAAATCTGAAGAGAATAATCCAGAGAATAGGGGAGGCTCTAGCTCATAGTAGGCAGGAGAAAAGTGGGCTATGTTTTGTATAGTCAGTGATTATTAGAACCTGAGCTATGTCCTGTAAGGCAGGGAACCTATGAATATAGTGTCCTTTGATCTTCAAAGGGGTGGTATTCAAATGGTCTCTGATTCCCTGATGAGATTTGATAATTTTCTCTATAACGACATTCGATTTATTGAGTAAATAAATTAATCAGTGCTGACTGAACATGCTGTGAGGTTAGGCCTTCTGGGTAAACTCATATGAAGCAAATACAGAACTTGATGGTTGTGCAATTAAGTAAGTGATGCATTCTTTGCAAAATACTAGGGAAAAGTGTTTCATGGCAGACTATATCTTTGCTTTGCAAATAACTGTTTCTAAATACTGAGGAATCTTATTTAAAGAACATGATTTTACATGGGAATACTCCTTCCTCACAACTATGTCAAGGGAAAACTGAAAATACAAGAACATGTGATTCAATAACCCAAACAGCACTGACAAATCATAGAGAAATTTTTATAGGTAAAGAGGAACGGAAGAAAATGGAGGTGCCAGGGAAGTGATAAAATTGTCACAGAACAGGCAGTGCAAACATTGTTCACTTAAAATGTCAGGATTTGTGGGCCCCAGGATAACACTATTAAATGTTTAATGATTGATTTTTCTCTTTCTGCCTGTAAAAAATTGAATGCTCAATCAGGTCATGAATTTGAAACACCATTACACTGGTGAGTAAAGAGTAAGGCATACTTTCGTCATTTCCTTACATTTTTAGAATGGCTAAAAAATATAAGATTTCTACCAAAAGAAATCTGTTAAATGAAATTCTCTTTTACTTTCTGGAATCAAATGCAAATGGACAATATAATTTCTTCTCAAAGAAACTTGTCAGCCACCAGTGATTGAATCTCATCTCTTTGTTTTAAATAGGAAAAGACTGAGGAAACAAAAACTTGTAGGTAAAGAATTTTCTTTGACAAATGTACTGTACAAGCTATTCTATGATTTTTCAAAATTTAATTAGATCCTAAGGTAACATACTACTGGAAATTATACATTAGAGCAGGAAAAACAAAACAAAAAACCTTAGAGAGCATTAGACTAACTTTGCATCTTATAAATAAATCATGTGAGGCCCTTGGTAAATATAAAGTTTGTCACAATTAATAAAAATAAAGCAGGATTAATATGTAGGTCATCATCCTAAGTCCAACAATTTTTTAATTCATGGGTTCTGGTTTCAAGTTTTGCTTCTTATTCTTGCTAGATTCTACCTCAATTTCTTCATTTCCAAAATGGTTATGAAATCTAGTCTTTCCCCCCAGGTTTGCAGTGAGGATCAATTGAGATATAGCATGTTAAGCACTTTGTTGACCTTCAAGTTCTGTATAAATGTCAGGTATTATTTTGTGGTCTAAAATCATATTATCTTTTTGGGGAAAAGCAGTGTTTCACTATTAATTGATACTGGATTTATATAATTAAAATCCCTACTACTTTTTCATTCAAACTAATCTCTAGCTAGTCCCTCACAAACCTTTATGTACTTAGTTGATTCACTGAATGCAATTGAAAATCTTTACATTTACCCTTATCAATTTTTCTCTTAGTAGATTTGTTCATAGTTCCAGATCTTTCCTTCATTAAAAAAATAAAATAAAACAAAACAAAACATTACCAGTCTTGTAACAGTTCCCTTATTCACTATGAGCTCTTTAAGATCCTCAATAGTGTTCACATAAGCAAAATTTGACTGAAATATAGACTTTACATAATGTGCTATATCGCCATTATAACCTAATCAGATAATATATGTAAATTGCTTTGAGAATTGTAAAGTACACTATATATGTCTGCTAGTCATGATTATAATATTTTTATTTAGTTATAGTTGCAATTTCATCTTTGTGTGGTACTATATGTATGTAACTCCCTCCCCTAATTTATACAAATCCATTTTACTTTGTCTTAGAGACTTGTCTGGTTACCAAGAAAGTATACATGACTTGCTCAGGTCATGCAACTAATATTGGTTTAGCACTGGACTGTTAATCTCATGACCATCTTGCTATCTGCAATGCCATATTCTATGCTGCCTTTCATTTGTATTGCTTATTACTTTTATCCAAATAGTCAAATATTAAGGCCCTGATTTCTTGTTACCCATGCTGTGGTGGGATGTTTGTGAGCCTATCTCATAAGCAGTTATTGACTGTGAAAGCAGTTCAGTCTTATTCTGGTACTACATGGCAATGAAAACCTTGTCCATTTCCTGAGCTCTACCTTCCTGTTTTAAACTATAGATAAGTGACTGAAGTACAACGCACACTTTAAATTCCTCCTCTGACATTTGTTCCCATCCAGATATCTTGACTGAAAATATTTTGTTGACAATGTCACAAATTAGAGTTATTGAAGAAAATTGATTATGTGAATTATGAATTTAAAATAACATAGTAAGCACTTCAGAAAATATCTAAGATGTGTCATAATTAATATGTTCTTCACAAGTGAGTTGATCAATCCAACTTAATACAATCAAAAAATATTAATCAAATACCTTCTATGTCCAGATTTTGTGCTTGGCAATGGTTAAACAAAGACAAAAAAATACAAACCATAACAAAAGTTCATATCCTTAAGGAGATTACATGATATTTGGGGGAAGGAGAGGCAAAAACTGTATCCTGCAAAGTATTGCTAATTTGAAGAAAAGTTTCCTTCCCTCAGTGGTTGGAGGTAGGGAAATCATGAAAGGCTTCTCACAGGAATAATATATGAAGTAAGACTTGAGGGTACTTGGTGATTTTTAAGAGGCAGAGATAAAGGGAGAAAAGATTCTAGAAATTAAACACAGCCTTTGCAAAGACACAGAATTGAGGGATAAAATATCAAGTTTAGCCTGGTTTGACTGGCATAGAGAACAAACACTACACATTAGCACCTAAGCATGAATGCCTTTTAACCCAAATATGATAACTCTGAGAATAAAAATTTTCATTTGTATTGTGAAATATTGGGATATGGTATTATATTGTTCACCATAAGTATTTACAAAAAGATTACCTTTTAAAGAATTGCAAGTTGTGTCCTAACATATATTACAGAAGCTAAAGGAGAGACATTTTACAAAGGAGTTAGCATTGCAAATTAAGCAGAAGGAATAAAGCATGCTGGGTTGCCTTGGGAAAATTGCAAATCCCCTTTAATGATACCAGACTTTTCCTAGAAAAAAAATGGCCCATCTTTTTAAGACCACTATTCCAGTGACTATGTCATGGAATATTGCAGTCTTCCCAAAATTAGCTTGATTATTTCTCAAAGGGAGATAGAATTTATGTGGAAGATTTGGATAGGCTACACCAGAAGACTGGTATAATACAACTATGAACCTGAATGAAGGGAATTATAAAACTCTAAGATCTAAAAATAAGGTTAGCTGAGCATGAGAGGTGATCGAAGGACTATCCTTCTACTCTTGAGATGTTAGGAAAAAACAAGGAGGGCCCGAGAATATTGGATCTATATCCTTCTTCTTCCTCCTACCTCTTCTCTATCAAAGGATTTGAGCAAAGATGTGAATGAGAGTCACATGGTTGGGAAGCCTTAGAAGGTTTGTGATCTGACTATTGGACAGCACACCCACATTGATGAGATCATGAATCAGTTGATCCAGAAGATTATTTGTATAGCTTTAAGTTTAAGATAATATAATACTATTTCATATCTACATAAGAACTTTCTAAGGAACTGTGCCAAGTCAGTATCATCATCTATAAATGAGCATTTTTGGGTGACCTCCAAGATCCCTTTCATATTTAAATCAATGGTATAATGCATCTTAATTTCCTTCAAAGTCATAAATTGTATTTGTACAGTTTTCTCGTTTTCCTGCAGGTAGATAATCCTTCCACTATGTATGTCTTCAGCTCTTTGATAATTTATATTCTGTGACAACTGACTGGAATGGTGAATGGTTAAATTACTTCTCTATTGTTGTTATTCAGATTGCACATGCTTGAACCCATGTCTTTCCAACTTCATGGCAATTCCCCATTCACTACATGGCAGCTTTGATTTCCTTCCTTATGCTATTTTTTTCAGAAGTCACATGCCAAATCCCATCCTGCACAGGTCTTCTTTAAATTCTTTTTATCTAATCAAGGAAGTCCCACTGAGGTGGGTGTCAAAAACTGCTGGCCTAGACTATAAGGGCTTTCTCAAGGTACAAGGCTTTGAGGTCAGAAATAGAAATCAAAAGTGTGCCTCTGGGCTTCTTTGCCTTTGTCCTTATAATCCATTCCCTTAGGACTCAAATATGCATGGAAAAGTGAGAACAAAAGAAAGTTAGACTTTCTTTAAGATTCCTTAGCCATCTAGCTACCTCTCCCTCTGGAAAAGAAGGTTTCAGATTTAACCAGATTTTATGACTTCTGATAACAACAGTTTAGTTTACCCCCACACAAAGTTTTCTACATATGCCTTTATGGGAAGTACATTGATTAAGGATTAATAGTATCTAGGAAGAATAAGGCTAGAGTCAAACCCAAGCCAAACTCTTGAGAGAGATGATTGTTAATAACTAATGTTTTAGGGACTTTCATAGTTCCCCTTTTTCTATTCTCCTTCCAAGATCTGTCTCAGAAGGTTGAGCTAACTTTATTCAATCTTAACAGAAATCTCAAGTCTAAGGTGAATTCCCTTCAACAAACCTTTGGCAGAGACACACCCTTTTGTCTAAAATGGGTGGAGGTCAGACCCTTTTGTTTAAATTGCCCAAGACTGGGGGTGGTTTGAATAGTCTGACCTATGGTGGAATGACATCACTCTCAGACCCTCAATGTAATATTTATTCTCTCATTAATTAATTGCTAAACCATCTGGGTTAATTCTCACTTTGGAAACACTTATTCTTCAAAAGGTTTATGATTTGTGAGTCTGCTAGATTCTCTTTGGTTTAAAAGTGAGATGGCCAAATGATCATTCTTTTATTAAAATGTTGACATTATTAATGAAATGATTGTCATCCAGAAAATATATCTCTAAAACCTTTTTAAATGAAGCACTCTAAGGCTAGTTAAAAGCTATTTGTAGTCATACCATTTTTCTCTCCAGCAAAGACTAGGCTTTTTTATCTGAGCAAACTTGTGCTGCATCAAGCTTATCTGTTGCATTTCTCATGCATTTAGGGATAATGATTTAGTTTCTTTGCTGTTTTTTTTTCAAGGCAATGGGGTTAAATACTTTGTCCAAGGTCACACAGCTAAGTAATTATTAAGTTTCTGAACTCTGGGCCCTGACTCCAGGGCCAATGCTCTATCCACTATACCACCCAGCTGCCCCAGGGATAATGATGTTGAACATGAAACATGAATCTATCCTCATAAGGTTAAAGAAGCTGTGCTTCCAGGAAAAGTGAAAACATTGCCTTTCCAGAGAAAATCGCGCCACTTATTGTATTACCTATAAATAAGTCCATAAACCAAAATTGTGTTAGTAGATTTGAGAATGGAGAGGTATATTATTTGGAGCAATAGGTCCATAATCATTCATATTGATTATGGGAAATTCATGTTATTTAGATTGAACTTTTATTCTTAAGTTTGTAAGTAAATGGTTTCAATATTGTTTTGTCATGCCTTGGTTTGCTTTACAGTAGAATATAATTTTGTCTTAGTGGGAGGGAAAAACAAAGGCATGCATAGCCAATTGTCTTCAGGAGGCCATTGTCGAATATTATTTGTTTTCTGCAGATCTGAGCTACCCTTTTCTCTCTTGACTTGAATATCAGCTTAAGTGTTTGAAAGACTGGTGCCACATAATGCTCTTAAGGAAGTTAATTGTGCTTAATAACATGGTAACTGATGAAAGAGTGACATTACTACAGACATTTTTCTTTTATTCCTAGAGTGGCCTTCTCCTAAATTAGAAGTGCTCCAGGGTCTTATTATAGTATAAGCCACTTTTGTGCATACTCATTTTGCTTAACATGACTTTTACAAAGAGAAAAATGTAAAAATAACCATAAATATGCAAAGTTACTCCTCCTAACAAATTGGAATCACAATCCCTCTCTTTACCACTTCAATCACTAGGGAGTGAAAAAAAGATTAGGTTCATAGCTTAAGTCTGTTTCTACAGAGTACAGTTGAGTTTCAAGTCCAAAATCCACCTTAGTCTTGAGTCCTAGGCATATTAGCTTCTAAAGTTTTCCATGGTGACTTTGCTAACTGTAATCTTGGCAGAAAGAAAGAAAGAAAAGAAGGAAGAAAGAAAGAAAGAAAGAAAGAAAGAAAGAAAGAAAGAAAGAAAGAAAGAAAGAAAGAAAGGAAGGAAGGAAGGAAGGAAGAGAGAGAGAGAGAGAAAGAAAGAAAGAAAGAAAGAAAGAAAGAAAGAAAGAAAGAAAGAAAAGAAGGAAGGAAGAATGAAAGAATGAAAGAAAAGAAGGAAGGAAGAAAAGAAGAAAGGAAAGACAAAGGATGTAAGAAAGAAAGAGGAAACAAAGAAAGAGAAAGAAAGGAAAAAGTGAAAGAGAAAGTGAAGAAAGTAAAAGAAAGAGTGAAAGAGTAAAAGAAATAAATAAATAGGAAGCAAGGAAGGGAGAAAGAAGGAAAGAGAGCTTAAGTTCTAGCAAAGTTTTGTAAAGATTTTAATTAACACTTTGAAAGACTACAGAGGGCATTTACACAGTCTACACATATTTTTAAGCTAGTAATCTTTGGAAACATCTTGCATTATCTGTTTTCAAAATACCAGTCTAAGTATAGAGAAGTTCATTACCAAACAGCTAGGTAATTTATATTGGACCACATAGCCTCAATCCTCAAAAAACATCTATGTAGAAGAATTGGATTGTGGGCCAGTGAGGCAAGTAAGTATCTGCATAATTCAATTAATTGACAAATATTTCTGAAACACTTACAATATGTCAGATTGAGGGATATTATATAATTTCTTTTCAAGAAGCTTATACTCTTTTCTTAATCAAAAATGATCTAGATAAACCTGTAAAGAAAGGATTAAAAAACATAAGATGTTCTAAAAAATTGATGCTTATACTCTAGAAGGAAGAAGGTATATACATATACAAATTTATACATGATCTCAAGAAAATTAACATATGACAGTTTTGTAAGAGATTGTCCTGGTAGGTAGAGGGAATCATGAAAAGATTCATATAATGGTATGAAGTAATCTTTGAGGTTAGTCTTGAATGGATTCCAAAATAGACAAAAATATATACTTTTTAAAGCTTAAAAGCATTAGGTACAGTTAGATTGTGCACTTTAGGGAAAATATCTCAGAATGTAGCTCTCTCCATATTACCAAAAATTGAAATAACTCATGAATAGGGTCTTTTTTATTAAATTTATTTTTTTCATCATATGTACATGCATATTTCCAAGTTACAAAATTCCATCTACCCTCTCCACCCCATCCCCTCAGTTGGGAACAGTCAGGTTAGCATTTTACATGCATATTTTCTTAAACATTTTTACAAATTAGCAATTTTTGGCATGAGGAATTAGGATTAACTGAAAGAGATATATGAGTTAATTTTTTATAATGTGTTCATCAGATTCAGAGGGTTTTTATTTTTCTGTGTGTTTTGTTTTGTTTTCCTTCCTCTGGTTGGGATAATATAGTCCATTACCAATCAAATACAGTGTCCTAGCTCTCTGGACTGCCTAGAGGAGCTGATTCCATAAAGGTTGTTCATCTCCCAATGTTGTTGTTGATATGTGCATTGTTAGTTCTACTCCCTTCACTCAGCATCAGATCCCATAAGTCATTCCATGCTTCTCTAGAGTCCAAACTTTTATGATTTCTTATAGAACAATAATATTGCACAATATTTATGTACCACAACTTGTTTAGCTAGCCATTTCCCAATTGATGGACATCCCCTCAATTTCCAGTTCTTTGCCACTCCGAAAAGAGCTGCAATGAATATTTTGGAACATGTAGGACTTTTGCCATTTTTTGTAATTTCTTCTGGATATAGATCTAGAATTAGAATTTCTGGATCAAAGTTTTATTGTTCTTTGGGCATAGTTCCAAATTGCTCTCCAGAATGGTTGAATCCATTCACAACTCCAACAGCAAAGCATCAATGCCCCACCCCTCCCACAACCTTTCCAACATTGATCATCTTCCCTTTTTCTCACCTTGACTACTCTAATAGGTATGAGATGATATGTCCTTGTTGTTTTAATTTGCATTTCTCTAATCAATAGTGATTTGGAACATTTTTTCATATATATATATATATATATATATATATATATATAAAACTTTAATTTCTTCATTTAAAAACTGTCTTTTTCATATCCTTTGACCATTTATCAATTGGGGAATGACTTATGATCTTATAAATTTGATGCAATTCTCTATATATTTTAGAAATGAGACCTTTATCAGAACTCCTGGTTGTGAAGATTGTTTCCCAGCTTTCTGCTTTTCTTTTAATTTTGGCAGCATTGATTTTATTATTGGAAAACCTTTTAATTTAGTCAAAACCATTCATTTTACAGTGTATAATCTGCTCTATTTCTTACTTGGCCATAAATTTATCTCTTTTCCATAGGTCAAATAGAATTTTTTTTTGTCTATTAATTTATCTATGGTATCACTCTTTATGTCTAAATCCTGTACCCATTTTCACCTTATTTTGGTATAGGTAGTGAATAAGGTCTTAAACATTGCTAATCTCTTTAGATATCATTTGTTCCTCACAATAACTCGTTTAATTAGTTCTTATTACTTATTCACATTTAAAAGTGTCTAAGTGTCTTTCTTAAGGTCTATTATATAGTGTTTAAGTTAGGATTCAAACTCGTCTTCAGGTTACTTTCATCATTCTAACTATTATATTATCTATCTTAAAAGGGGTGGGAAAGGAATGAAGTGTAACTCTAATCCTAAGAATAACTATTTTCTCAATCTTATACCCATTCAAGTGGAAGAATCAGGAAGAATGGCCTTTTCCCATGATACAAGCCATCCAATATTTTCTATATAACTCATTTACTTCTATGGGCAAATAAGTTTTCTAGGTGCTGTGACTATACAGTGAGGTAAAGAATAAGACCTTACCATGACCTTGTAGTATTATTCCTTGCATATATGAAAAGATAATTAACTGCATCAGAGTATATAGAAAGTAATACAATGGTTTAGTCAGTAATGTAGTCATTAAGAAGTGGCAGTCAGTGAAGTGATATTTCTCTTTTATTCGTTTCTGGTAAGAGTCTTGCCAGAGTCTTCTCAATAGGTTGATCCTTCACTTGGAAGATGGTCACCTTCCTGAGAGCCAGTATGGCTTCAGAAAGGGGAGAAGAAGAAGAGTTGATATAGTATTTGCTGCCTGACAACTCCAGGAAAAATGCCAGGAACAGAACAGAGATTTGTATACAATTTTTGTAGGCCTGCCAAAGGCATTGATACCATCGGTCATGAGGGTTTATGGAAAATTATGACAAAATTTCGTTGCCTGGAGAAGTTCATCGGTATTGAATATCAATTTCATGATGCCATCCTTGCCAAGGTTCTGGAGTGTGGATGATGTTCTCAAGATTTTCCAATCACCAATGAAGTAAAACAAGGATGTGTCCTTGCTCCCATACTTTTTTAGCATGATGTTTTTAACCAAGTTTTCTAATATCTTCACTGAGGATGAACATGGACTCACGGTCACCTACCACATTGATGGCAAATTCTTCAACTTGAAAAGACCAAAGTGGAGGGAGTGTTGGTGAATGATGTTCTGTTTGCAGATGTCTATGAACTGAAAGCAGCCTCTGAAGCTGATTTGCAGCAAAGTATGGATCGATTCTCTGCTGCTTGTGCTAATTTTGGTCTAACAATTAACACCAAGAAAACACAGGTACTCTCTATCAGCCAGCACCACAACATCCGTATGTTGAACCATTGATTACAGCAATTGCAGAAGTTCTGAATACTGTGGACAAGTTCACTTATCTTGACCATTTCCTTTCCAAGGAGGTACACATTGACATTGAGATTGATACTCACTTTGCCAGAGTTAGCTCAGTATTTGGGAGGCCCTGAAGAAAGTATGGGAGAGAAGGGGTATTAGACTGACCACCAAACTGAAAGTCTACAGAACAGTTGTGTGAAACTCATTGCTATATGCCTGTGAAATATGGACAGTCTACCAGTGTCATGTCAGGAAACTGAATCACTTTCATTTAAATTGTCTTAAGAAAATTCTGAAGATCACCTGGAAGGAGAAGATACCAGACTCTGAGGTCCTTTGTCAACCTAAAATACCTAGCATTCCAACATTACTATAGAGAGTACAACTATGATGGACTGAGCATGTTGTTTGAATGCCAAACATAAGCTTGCCAAATTAAAAAGAAACAACTACTTATGGGGAACTCACACAGGACAAGTGCTTACAAGTGTCACAGGGACACCCTGAAGGTGTCTTTGAAGAACTTTAGAACTGATTGAACAGCATGGCACAGGACCACCCAGAAAGGTGGGCCCTCATCAGTGAGGGGGCTGCACTCTATGAGGAAGGCAGAATTGAAATAGCTCAAAGGAAACATGACATATGTAAGTTTAGAGTCTCCACTCCAGGTGTTCATGTGGACTGCCCGAGCATTCTGTCTCATATTGGTATAATTTCTGATTTTGTGGCAAAATTTAAAGAGAAAACTTAAACCATTCTCAATAATCTGTCTCGATTTGGGTTGTCATATTGCTTAATGTCTTCCATGACCACTCAGATTGAATGTTCATTAAACTGAACATTAAACTGAGCAAGACAATGGGGTTAAAGTGGCTTGCCCAAGGCCACACAGCTAGGTAATTATTAAATGTCTAAAGGCGAATTTGAACTCTGGTACTCCTGACTAGGGCTGGTGCTCTATCCACTGTACCATCTAGTTGCCCCTAAACTGACCATTTTTGAGAAAAAAATTTCTGTGTGTCTGGGACCAGTTTGATCACCTCGTTCATTGAACTGAATCCATGATTTTCAGGATCCTGCCATAGGGAGACAACATAATAGTGTCTAAGTATCTTGCTTTAGGCCCCCTAGATGGTCAGTGTTTAAATCAGGATTCAAACTTCTCTTCTTTAATCTATATTTAGCATTTTAATGTTATAGTATCTATCTAAGGGGGGGGGAGGAACAGAGTGCAAATATAATCCTAAGAATAACTATTTTCTCATCCTCTTACCCATTCATGTGGGAGAAGAGGAAGAATGGTCTTTTCCCATGATACAAGCCAGTGGGAAAGGACATTGCTATTAGAACAGAAGGTTTGGGGTTTAAATTTATTCCCTGTTATTTCATCATTCTATTACCTTCAATAACTCACTTAGCATGCATGCCACTTGCTTGATCAGACTGAGTGAGGGTCGGGGTGGTGAAATAGGTAATCTGTCAGATAACCTTGCCTGGTGAGGCATAGAAACATGGGCCCAAGAGTCAGATCTGGGAAAGAAAAAGGAGAATACTTCATAATTTTGGGTTTTTGTAAAGGAGAATTCTGTAAGTGGTAGAGGGATTGAGATAGAAGAAAAATGTGGAGAAAACCTGGAGTAAGATATGAAAAAAAACTTGATCACTATGCATACTACCAGATACTAATAAATGATTTTATACTTTCTGCTCTCTTCTTTCTTTCTCCTGGATTTCTAAATTGGATTTGTTCATTATTATGTTCTGAAGGCAGCTGCTTGAATCATATTCCCCACAGACTTTTTTTTTTTTTAACAGACTGAATGACAGCATGTTTAGCAACTGCTGAAAATGTCATAGAAGTCCTGGTTTCTTTTGTCTGTAAGGGAATCTTTCCTGGTGTGGATGCTGCTTTTCATCTCATTTGGATAGACAGAGAGAGAAAAATAACAAATGGAGTCTTGCTTCCCTATTGTTTTAAGAATGGGCAGCTCACCAAATTAGATCTCTGCCATCAAAAGGAAAACCAGACTTCTTGATTCTATCTTGGTGTTAGTGCCTGAGGAATCTCAGTGAGCACCACCTAAATCAATTTTGGTAATTATTTTAGATGGCACTGAGTTGAAAGGTTTGGTTGGCAGCAATCCAAACCAAAAAAAGATAAATCTTAAAGGAAAGGATTTACATTTGCTATGTAAGAATCAATTTTTCTATGTTTTTCAGGATATGCTTTCTCCAAATGTTTGCTTACTTAGATTTAGCTTTAGAAATGAAAGGGGTCTTTGAGGTCCACTTCCTTATTTTACAACTGAAAGAAATAAAGATCAGATAGTCTAAATAAGTTGCCCAGGGACACTCTTGTGAGAACTGGTAGATCTAGGATTTATTTGAATTTCTATTCGTTGTACCACTCTGTTTCTCATAAGTTTTAAAGTGATGCTTTATGTTATAAATAATAAATGGGCTTTATTTGAAAACTATTTCATAATTATGTTCATATAATTCTTGGGTTTTTCTTACTTTCTTATATAATGCTGAGAGAAAGTATTATATGATTTTCTGAATAACTAATTATGAATTTGTGATCCAAATTTTTTTGCTCACTTTCCTCATTAAGACCCAGCTCTTGCTAAAGTAACACTCTGAAAGATTGCTCTTGGCCCCCAACTTAGAAGACTTAACTTCTGGAGTATAAACAGAATAGAGTCTGTGCCAGTCTTTACCCTGGGGGAAGGAACCCCTATCCTTGTATCCTTTAGAGTTTATGGTGACCCAACTCATGAAGGTGAAAACCAACCAGATATCTCTGGATAGAGATAGATTGCTCTATTCATATTGCTGGAGGTTCCCAAGTCTCCTAATTCAGACACAAATAAAGCAATAGGAGTTGAAGGCTTTTAGTTTACCTCCTCATTAAATGTCTACCAATCAGGGCTGATTTTCACTTTTCAGGTGCATTTGTTTTCAGAAAGAAATTTAAGGCTCTCAGGGTTTCCATTGGAGTCTTTGGTCACTTAGAGAAATCACTGACCATCAATTTATTGATTCCTAGTAAGCCTAATTACTAACTTGATTATTAATTACCCAGAAACCGTTTCTCAGGGCTTTGATTTCATTATATTTATTGCCTTGACAAAACTTGAATGGATGAAGGGAAGAAATTCTGTTATAAAAATGAGACATTATAATACTTGAAGAAATCTAATCAGTGTTCTGTCCACTTTCAGGGACCCAAGGGCCTCTGGACTATTATTATAGGTGAATTTGGGAAACTTCTTTAGATTTTGAAGCTAGCTAGACCAGGGTAGAGAAAGGTTTTTTTTTTTTTTTTTTAGGTTTTAGCAAGGCAAATGGGGTTAAGTGGCTTGCCTAAGGCCACACAGCTAGGTAATATTAAGTATCTGAGGCCAGATTTGAACTCAGGTACTCCTGACTCCAGGGCCTGTGCTATATCCACTGTGCTACCTAGCGGCTCCCTGAGAAAGTTCTGGAGTACACAAGTAAATGGGTTTGTTTTAAGTTTATTTTAGGTATAGAAATTTTTGTTTTTGATCTGGGTTTCTCAGGATTTTATCTAGGGTTTAGACCATAATAGTCTTCAAATAGATAGGGAAAAAATATTACTTTATTTTCAGTAATATCTAACAAGTATAGCATTTCTTCAATTCTTAAAAAGAATTCTTATAAGTGTTTCATCAGATAATCAGAGAGGTTCATTGACACACAAAAAAGACTAAGAACCCCTGACTTAGGATTACATGGTGCTTTTTAAAAGGGCATTCATATTTTCTTCTAGGCCAAGGATTTTATTTATTTTTTTCATCCATATGCATATATATGTTTTTAAGTTACAAAATTTCCTTCCACCCTCCCTTCTCACCCACCTCCCCTCAGCAGTGAGCAGTCAGGTTAGCATTGTTAGCATATTTTTGATAAATATGTTTATAGATTAGTCATTTCCACTATGAGGAATTAGGATTAAGGGAAAGAGATACATAAGAGATCATTTTTATAAAGTATTCATCAGATTCAGAGAGGTTGGGGTTTTTTTCTTGTTTTATTTTGTTTTTCTTCCTCTGGATACTGTCCATAGCCTGCCTCCTAGGGTTGTCCCAGCTCTCTGAACCACATAGAGGAGTTGTTACATTAAGGTTGTTCATCTCACAATGTTGTTGTTGATGTGTACATTGTTAGTTCTACTTCCTTCACTCAGCATAAGATCCCATAGGTCATTCCATGATTCTCTAAAGTCCGACCATTTTTTTGATTTCTTATAGAACAATAATATTCCACAGTATTCATGTACCTTAATTTATTTAGCCATTCCCCAAGTGATTGGCATCCCCTCAATTTATAATTCTTTGCCCCCACAAAAAAGAGCTGCTCTGAATAATTTGGAACTAGAACTTTTCTCTTTTTTTTTTATAATTTCTTCCGGATATAGGCCTAGAATTGAAATTGCTGGTCAAAGGCTATGAATAGTTTTATTGCTCTTTGCGGCGTAGTTCCATATTGCTCTCCATAAAGCTTGGATCCATTCACAACTCCACCAGCAATGCAGTAATATCCCAATCCTCCTACAACCTCTCCAACATTGATAATTTTTTTCTTTTTCTCATCTTGTCCAATCTGATAGGTGAGAGGTGATACCTCATTATTGTTTTAATATGCATTTCTCTAATCAATGATTTGGAGCATTTTTATATGATTATGTATAAATTTAATTTCATTTGAAAATTATCTATTCATATTCTTTGACCATTATTCAATTGGGGAATGACTTTGTTGCAATTTTCTATATATTTTAGAAGTGAGACCTTTATCAGAACTCCTAGTTGTGAAAATTGTTTCTCAGCTTTCTGCTTTCCTTCTAATTTTGGTAACATTGTTTTTATTAATGCAAAATCTTTTTAATTTAATGTAATCAAAATCTTTCATTTTGTAGTTTATAATATACTCTAATTCTTATTTGATCATAAATTTATCCCCTTTCCATAGATTGGACAGAGTATTTCTTGCTCTATTTAAGCCTGGGATCCTCATACTTCAATGGATATATTTCAAGGAGTCCATGAACTTGGATTGAGAAAAAATATTATTTTTATTCATATTTGACTTCTTATATCAACTCGTTCATTTTATTATTTATAATTAAAAACATTATTCTGAAAAAAGTAATATTTACATTTCACCCACTGCCAGAAATGTGCCTGACAAAAAGAAAAAATAAAATAATATAAATTAATTTCTTGGCTGTCCAGTAAAGTTCATAATGTTCTATAAATATTAATCACATAGTAACTATTTATTGATTTTAAGAAGACTCCCCAAAAGGGCCAAAATGAGGCACAGGTGGAAATAGTTTGAAGAAGATCTGAGTTTTTTTAAAGGATTATTTAATGGATATGTTAAATGTGCTTCTCTCACTCATTAAGATTATAAAGCATATGAGAAATTCCCACTGTGAAAAGTCTTCTGGGCCCAAGACAAAAATAAAACTATTCATTTGTAAATCATAAACTTAGAGAATTTCTTAGAGAAATTATAAGAAGTATAAATAGGCATGCAGGTAGTATGTGTCCGTGGTTTGTCTTGAACCCAGATCTGCCTATCTCCAAAGCCTTTCCTCCAATGCAGACAAATTCTCTCAGGTTGGCTCTAATAAAGCTTATTGACCTTAGGCTGCTTTTAGTAAAGGAGAATAACAAGAACTTGGGAGAAAATAGTTCTGTTATAGTCTTCCCAACCAGACCACATATGGTGTATTGATGTGGATGCTATGTTTTAGGGAGGAGAGTGACCAACTGGTTAACAAACATAGGAATTTTTTAAATGAAGATGGTGAATATTTTCAAGGTTATGCCATCAATATGTTAGGGTTTGTGTTATATGCTGTCCTTGTCCTTTGAGTGTTGGATTATTGGGATGATTTATTGTGAAGAAGAGAAACCAGAGAAGGGTAAAGCATAATAACAGTCTTACCGTAGTGGGAAGGGCAATCACATAGAAAGGGGCCTGATCCCAGAAGGCAAAGTCAGGCACAATGCCAACAAGTTCCAGACAAGTAGACTTTGATCTGATTCCAAGACCCCCTTCCCCCCGAAAAAAAAAAGAACAGGACAAAACCACAAGTTTCATAATTATTGGGGACATAGGTTTAGAGGGTTGCTTTGAGAGTTCCTGCATTCTTGAATCAACTAACAAATATTTAATAAACATTCACTTTATGCAAAGACTTCTGCTACATTCTTTCTCTCCTCAGATCTTCCAAGAAATACTAGTTGGTCACTTGTTGGGCGCATTGTAGAGGGAATTCTTGTTCAAGTATAGATTATATTACAAGATATTTTTAGGGGTACAATAGGGTACCTCTATCTTTGAGATTCTATGATGCTAAAGGACTTTTCTTTCAAGAAAGAACATAATATAATTGAAAGTGATGTACAATTTCTGAAATTCAATTCAGTGTTATCTTCCTCTGATGGTTTTTGCTGTTGTTATGGAGTACTCCTGCTTAGGATCTTCCACTATTCTCCACTATAGGGTTTTGCAAATTATATTTAAGCTTCTTCCTAAAATAAGATTCCATCTTTTCCACACACACACACACACACACACACACACACACACACACACACACATAAATAATCCTGCTGGTGATGTTATACAGTTACATATGATAGTTCAACACCATCTCTAAGGAATCATAACCTAGGTCATTGAAGGATCATATAGAGATATATAATGAACAACAGTAGGAGCCCTTCAAGCTCTGTATTGACAATAAGAAACAGTAGATAATGTTTTCCTTGTCCTAATGCCTTGTGACTTCTCTTAGTATTATAGTAATTTCTGGGAGTTGAGGGGATAAGTTTAAAAGAAGCCTGAGTATGTATGCATGTTCAAATGCATAAGGTAGATTATATATATATATATATATATATATATATATATATATATATATATATAATATATATATAATACCTTAAGACTATGCCTTTATGCCTTTTTGCTTTTTAGTAATGGTTATTTACCCAAGATAGTACTTTTTTTCATTGTAAAAGGTAATCCTTGGCCATGTCCACTTATTTCAATACAGTTTTATAGAACATCTAAGTTAATCAAAACACTGTTGATCTTCAGCTAAGTGTTTAGCTCTCATATGGGCTTTTTTAAAATTTATTCATCCACTGGTTTTGAAATTGTTGGTTACTGTGAAAAAATTAAAATAAAAAAATAGAGGAGAAAGGGAGAAAAATTGCTTCCATGGCAATTCTGCAGTTGGAAATAAACAGCATGTAGCACTGCTTTGGATTTCTCAGAACAACTGCAGTATCCTTCACAGTGCCTGGAGCCTAGTAGATATAAAATAGATGTCTATTTACTGAGTAAATATTTTCAGGAATGTGTTAAGTCATCTTTATACTAATTAAAGGAAAGGAGGTATTGCTTAGACAACCATCCAAGGGCAAGAGGATAGACTAGACAAGTTCTAAAAATCCCCTTTTGCCCAGATAGCAAGATACTTTAAAGAAACATGATTCAATTCTGTTCCTTTGAAGAAGTCTAATTGCCATTAGTAATTGTAAGAAAATATATGGTGTTGATACCTCTTTATTGATTTACTTTTGTCTCTAACATGCAGCTGTTGTTGGATTAGTGAAGTTTATTATGCAGCAAATAGCTTAATTATGGAAATTATAAAGTTAATATAAACCAAATGTTAGCTTACAAAATAATGTTTTCCCTGCTGAATGTTCAAGTAAGAATTTCCTCTTCAATAATGTAACTTAGAGTTCTATGCATTGTGGAAAATTATATTGTGGAAGTATATTAAAATTAGTAGCTTTCTAAAAATTGAAAAGAAAAATGTAATCGAAATTTAGGCAAACTGCTAATTTCTTGCCTTGCTTTTGTGTAAAATATGCAAGAATTGTGGGAAGAATGCTGAGGAGCAAGTTAGGCATTTGGGTTTGAATTGCATCTCTGGTGTAAATGGATATGTGTGTACATATGCTTTATGACTGTGTGTATGTTACATAGATATGTATATAAATATGTGTATACATAGTTATTATATACATATGCATATATATATGATATATTTTATCTCATGTTCAGGTTAAAGCACACACTAATATTTAGGAATTACTAGAAAATTAGGTAATCAAGATAATGATATAATCAAGAGCTTTATTATTATGTGGTTCAGCAAAGAAGCAAAAGCAAACTGTATACATACAGCAATATAGAAAGAGGTTTGCTCCTACATTTCAGGAAATCACCATATATTGAATGAAGGAGATGTCTTGGGGAAGCTTAAATTTAAGATTTAGAAGCAAAAAATATACTCTAAGAATGGACTTCTTTGAAAATAGGATATTATTTTCATATATAGAAGGGAGTATTCCTAATTAAACTCAAATTTAGTGGGAAATTTCTTGAGGTAACTTGTTGATACCAGGATAAGTTGAAGTTCAGGTTCCAACTTTACCTTCCTTGTTTGTCTTTTTTCTGAATTTTTCTTTTCTTCTGTTAAATTTTGAAATGATTGTCAGTCTTTTCTTTCTTAACAACCAATTCCAAAAAGGCACAGCACCTGTCATTCTGTACATGTGATTCATCATGCCTCTACAAAACATAAACCTGGAAGAGCAAATTATATTAAAAAAAGAACAAAAATCTCATAATTATGAATTTTACAAGCAACATCAGATATAAATATTTCATATATAGAAAGAACAAAGAAAGGATAATAAATACAAGACCGCAATTATCAATGGAGTAGTTTTTTAAAAATATATAATAAATTCAGAACATTAGAGCAAAAGTTATCCTACTTATCTGTATTTTCCCTTTCAAACTCCTCATCTCTGTATTTAAAAAATACTGCATTTTTCCTGTTAAAATTCATATCTTTTTTATTTTTTAAATTTATACATTTAACTCCACTCTGCCTCCCAATACTCCCCCCCCAAAATATATATTCTTAAAAATATTCCCTTGAAGCATTAAGAATAACAAATAAATGAACATTTACAATGTTCAAAAAAATGTATGTCTCCATAATTGCCCTGAGCTCATGTCTTCTCCTTCATTGCTTCGGCAGCAATGTTTTAGAGTTGTATTAGGCTTTAAATATATCAAATTTCTTAAAATCTTTCAAAGTTGTGTCTTTATAATATTATGGTCATCATTCTTCTTTACTCTAAACAAGTTTGCACAAATTCTTCCCAGGTAGTCTTGAAATTGATTCTTTTAACAATTTATTTCTTTCGGCGTCCATCCATCCATCCAACCATCCATCCATGCATTCATCCAATTTATTTGCTTGTTTATTTATCTTTTTATCCATTTGTTTGTTTTCTCATTTGTTTAGTTTGATATTTTCTTTATTAGGTTTTCCAAATACATGCATTGGTAGTTTTCAACAATCACTTTTTTTGCAAGATTTTGAGTTTCACATTTTTTTCCCTTTCACCCTATCCTCCCCATTCTCAGTGACAGAAAGCAATATATTGGTTATATATTATATATAAACATAAATCCATATTAATCATATTGTGAAAAAAGAATCAAATCAAAATGGGAACAAATTAGAGAGGAAAAAAAACAAAATAAGACTACTTTTACAAATTAAGGTAGATAGTCTGCATTTATACTCCATAATTCCTTCTTTGGCTATGGATGGCATTTTCTATTACAAGTCTTTTACAATTTTCTTTGATAATTGTACTACTGAAATTAATGTCCATCAGAGTTGATCATTACTTAATATTGCTGTTAGTGTGTACATTGTTTTTTTCTGGTTCTGCTCACTTCACACAGTATCATGCAAGTCTTTCCAGTCTATTCTGAAGTCTTGTGCCTCATGATTTCTTATAGAACAAAAGCGTTCAATCATATTCATACACCACAATTGGTTCAGTCATTTCCCAATTAATTGAGGCCTCCCCTCAATTTCCAATCTTTACCACTACAAAAAGAGTTTTTGGAATCTCGACCTAGTAGTGGTAATAATATTTATCCTTAATTTTCGAAGAAGACCATGACATCGGGGAAGATGCCATGACAAGAACATGAATTGGATTTGAATGAAGGGGTTCTGTGCTAATTCACCAGCCTCATTTGTTCCTCCAGAACCTTCTGGGTTCAGTAGTCAAATATGAATCAGGAAAACTGTAGATGACTCTGAGGTAATTAGAGTTAAGTCCCTTGCCCAAGGTCACCCACAGTTAGTGAGACTCATCTGAGGCCAGATTCAAAAACCCATCCACCTGTCTCCCAGGCCAGTGCTGTATCCAATACATCACCTTGTTGGCCCCTGTCCTAGTGGTGGCATCATTGGATCAAAAGCTTGGGAGTTTCATTGCCTTTTGGTCATAATTTCAAATTTCTCTCCAGAAAAGTTGAATAAATTCATAACACTATTAACAATGCATTCCTGTCCAAGTATTCCCACATCTCCTCCAACAATGATTTATTTTCCTTTTTAGTCATATTGGCCAATCTCATAGGTGTGGGGTAATACCTCAGTTATTTTAAATTTACATTTCTCTAATCAAAAATGATTTAGAACAGTTTTTCAACTGAATATAAATAGTTTTAATTTCTTCATTTTAGAATTGCTTTTTAAATCTTTGGACCACTTATTAATTGGGGAATGACTTGAATTCTTATAAATTTAACTCCAGTCTCTATATTTTAGAAATGAATGCTTTGTCCAAAACACGAGTTGTAAAAAAAAAAAAAAAAACCTTTCCCAACGTACTGTATTCCTCTTAATCTTGGTTGCATTACTTTTATTTTTACAATTTTTTTCATTTTATATAATCAAAGTTATTCCTTTTGACTTTTACAATGCTCTCTATTCTGTTCCCCTTTCCATAGATCTTTATTTCTAAATCTTGTACCCATTTTGATCTTATCTTGATACAGGGAATGAGATGTCAGCCTATGTCTACTTTCTGCCACACTGTACTTTAGGTTTTTTTTACAGCAATTTTTACCAGAGTGAGTGAGTCCTTTTTCCAGAAGCTAGAATTTTTGTATTTGTTGAATGGTAGATTTCTATAGTCATTTACTACTGTTTATTTTGCACCTAGTCTATTCCATTGATCCACCACTGTATTTCTTAGCCAGTACCAAACAATTTTGATTACTAATGTTTTATAATATAATGTTATATTTGGTATGATTAGGCTGCATTCATTTGCTTTTTTTTCATTAATTTCCCTGAGATTATTGACCTTTTATTTTTCCATATGAATTTACTTACTATTTTTCCTAGCTCAATAAAATAAATTTTATGGTAGTTTGATTGGTATGGCACTGCATAAACAATTTAATTTATGTATAATTCTCTTTTTTTAATTATATTTGCTCAGCCTATTCAAGAGCAAATGATATTTGATCAATTATTTAGATCTCATTTTATTTGTGTGAAAAGTGTTTTATAGATATTTTTTCATATAGTTTCTGAGTCTACCTTGTCAGGTGAACTCCAAAATATCTGATATTGTCTACATTTACTTAAAATGGAACTTCCCTTTCTATCTCTTGCTGCTGTGTCTTGTAGATAATGTATAGAAAAGCTGAGGATTTATGTGGATTTATTTTATGTCCTTCAACTTTGCTAAAGGTGCTAATTGATTCAAGTAGTTATTAAGATGATTTTCTAGGGTTATCTAAACATACCACCATAAAACCTGTAAAGAGTGAAAATTTTGTTTCTTCATTATCTATTCTAACTTCTTTAGTTTATTTTTCTTCTCTTATTGCTAAAGTTAACAATTCTGATACAATATTGAATATTGATAATGGACATCTTTATTTCAACCTTGATCTTATTTAGAATGCTTCTAGTTTATTTCAATAATATAAAGTTTGTTAATGGTTTTAGATGTATACTGCTTAATTCCTAAGCTCTTTGGTGTTTTAATTGGTATTGGAGTTGTATTTTATCAAAACATTTTCAACATCTATTGAAATAATGATAATATTTCTGATAGATTTGTTATTGACATGATCAATTATACTGATAGTTTTCTTGATATTGAACCAAACTTTCATTCCTGATATAAATCCGGCTTGATCATAGTATTATATCTGCTAATATTTGATTTTAAAATTTTGCATTCATATTTATTAGGGAAATTGATCTATAATTTTCTTTCTCTGTTTTGATTCTTTATGATTTAGATATCAGTAGCATAGTGGTGCTATAGAAGGAATTTGGCAGAACTCCTACTTCACTTATTTTTCAAATAGTTTATAAAGAATTGGAACTATTGACTCCTTGAATGTTTGGTAGAATTCACTTGGGAAACTATCTTACTTTGTAGAATTTTTTTTTAGGGAGTTCACTGATGACTCATTCAATTTCTTTTTCTGAGATGGAACTATTTAAGCATTTAATTTTCTTTTAACCTGGGCAATTTATATTTTTTTAAAATGCTCTTCCATTTCACTTAGATTGTCAAATTTATTGTCATATAGTTGGGTAAAATAGCTCCAAATTTTTACTTTAATTCTTGTCACTGAATCAGTTGCTGTGTGATCTATGTCTAGTTTGCTGAGTTCTGGGCTATGCCAGGAAGATCTGAGTGAAAATTTGCTCCTCTCTCACCCTGGTACAACTGTCCTTTTGGGATGACCCTCTGAGTTATCTTAGACTGAAAAATTGACTCCATTTTTTGCGAGTTAAACTGTTGGAAGATTTATGTAGAGTCATTATTTAAAAGTATTTGGAGGGTCTTGGGCGACTACTGAAGAAAATATCTCCCTTTACATCATCATCTTGACTCTGCCTTGATATTTTTTCTTAAAGAACACATTAAACTCATTGTTAAATTTCTTTTTCCAAGAGAGGTTTATTTAAATATTAATATTTTTACTTTTTTTGGTCATTTCAAAATTTTTATGGATATTCCTCTATTTAATTTAAATTATTACTTATATTAGCATATATTATTTGGACAAAATTATATAATTAATTTAGTTTCATCTTTACTGATTGTATTTTTTTCCTTTTCCTTTTTGATGTTTAGAACTTGGCTTTCTTTTTTTAAAAATTTAAATTACCCATTTACTTAGTTTTTTCATAGAACAAGCTCATTTTATTTATTAATTCAATTTTTGCTTTTAATTTCAATTATAATTAACTGTTTTGATTTTCAGTCTTCCATTCATTCTCTAGTGTTTTCTTCTGTGATAAATTAATTTATTCTTTCTTTTTTTGTTGCTCTAAATGTTTAGAGGTATGAATTTTCATGTAAGAATTCTTTTGGCTACAAATTTTGCTATGTTGTCTTTGTTGAAATTATTCATTGTTTTTATATTTGTTCTTTTGCCTACATATTTTTGTTATTTAGGATTGTATTATTTAGCTTCTAATTAATTTTATAATTTTATGACCTTTATTTAATGCAATTTGTATTGTATTATGATACCCCAATAGCTTTTTAACACTTTTTATTGCCTTTATTTAATGTAATTTACATTATGATCCCATAGTCTCTCTCTCTCTCTCTCTCTCTATATATATATATCTATATATGTATATATATACATATATAGATATATAGATATATATATATATATATACATGGATTATTATTTCCCACAAGCAGATATTGAGGCTGCTAATTTTTGTTATCCATAGTAAGCAGAACCAAAGTGTAGGTCCAATTATGTAAATCTGTGATGTATTTATGTTATAATGTATATATTGCTTCTGTTCAATAAATTTTTGGAGTTCTTTAATACTTTTTGCCAAAGTAAAATGACTTTGGTAAACTTTATTGATACAGATTATAAACTGATCATGCTTCAGCATCTATCTTAACCACTAAGATTAAAATAGAAAACAAAACAAAAACAACAGACATAACAATCTGCTAGCAGTGGTCAATTCTTTATTATTCATTCTCTCAGATTCTAGGAAGAACAGTCTTTGCATGCCAGAGAGTATGTTCCTGGACTTTTACTCAATAAGATAAGAAACAGAAAGAAGATTGAATTCAGAAGTCTTGTGTTAAAGTCCTGGGTCAGGAGATTTACATGAAATAACTTTGTATACCATAACAGCAATATTATTCAATATTGGATAACTAAGCAATCTGAGTAACATGAACATTCAAATCAGCTATGAAGAATTTATTAAGGAAAAGTCACCTCCATAGACTAGTATGTGAAACTTGTGGCCTTATTGAATATAAGATTTTAAGAAATGTATTAAAAAAAGACTTTTTACTTATCGCTATTATATTTAAACTTATTAGATTCTATCTAATATTCTAAAAAAAAAGTCTTGGTTCACTTAACTTCTCTGAATACAGTTTTTTACATCAAGGAAAAAAAGTTTTCGTGGTTGATGGTGGTTTCTTTCCAGTTCTAAATTCTAATATCATTTCCATATTGATAAGAATTATAAAAGACTGGTCTTTGAATGATTTTGCCCTTGGAAAGTATGCTGGAGAGATTTGCTATTTCTTTCTCTAGTTCATTTTACAAATATCTCAGGTGTAGTTCCAGGAAACTCAAGCAAATAGGATTAAGTGACTTGTCTTTTATCTTTCAGCTAGTAAATATCTGAGGTCAGATTTGAACTTAGGTGATTGTCACAGACTTAAGGCTCTGTACTTCATCCACTCTACCACCTAGCTGCTCTGATTACAATAAAACTGAGGTTTTGTTTACACAAAATGGTTAATTTGAATATTTTGTTTTCTATGAATTGTATCTGGCATAGTGATCTCTGGAAAATATGACTTTCCCAGATGTTTCTCAATTAAAACAAACAAATACAAAAAGTTGCAGAATTTTCTTAACAATCCCTTTCTTATTAATCATCAGTTAGTCATATGCTTCATAAGTAGTCAATGTGGCACATCCTGCTAAGAAATGTAGAAGTAATGAAGATAAGGATATGTGACTTGTACTTAATGAACCTTTTCCAGATTCTTTATAATTTGGAGTATTCATTCCTTCTGCCTCACCTCTTGCCATTGTATAATGACCCTTCCATGAAATAATATGTCAGAACCAGTATGTTCCATGTACTCCTTGAAATTCAGCAGATAATACAAATCAGTTTTATTTGTAAAGAAAATTAATAGTTATTTTAATTATCTCAAAATAAAAATGGGGTAACTCAATCCAAGACTTTAATCTTCTCTGGGGCAATTTAGGAGTGTTGTGGGCTGTAATGCTTCATGGTGAATTATTTAATATTTCTACAATAGACTTTAGAAATGGAAAGTGTTAAAATTATGTTAAAAATAAGCATTTGTTCTGCATTTTAAAGAGTCACTTGTTAAACATTTGCAAGTACAGTCCTGTCTTTACCTTAGGTCTTCAGTTTAATCAGTTTCGATGCCTTATGACTCTTCAATTACTTATAAAAATAGAAAAGGCAGATTTTTGACTCATGTCCATAGAGCAAATGTATCAATAATTATACATATCATTTTATAACATTTTCATTTACAAAATTTCTCCTCTTCCTTTTTCTCCATTTCTTTCTTTCTTTCTTTCTTTCTTTCTTTCTTTCTTTCTTTCTTTCTTTCTTTCTTTCTTTCTTTCTTTCTTTCTTTCTTCCTTCCTTCCTTCCTTCCTTCCTTCCTTCCTTTCTTTTTCTTCCTTCCTTCCTTCCTTCCCTTCTTCTTCTTCTTCTTCTTCTTCTTCTTCTTCATTTTCTCCTTTTTCTTACTTATTTCTCCTTTCTGTTGCTATCAATGCCTGGAGGTCTCAATGAATTACCTCTTCTGAATGGAGAGTTTGGTTCAGGTATAGAAGCTGTTTCATAGCTATGGTTTCTTCTGATTTTCCAAGCAAAGGATTGATATCTAAGAGACTACACAAAATGAAATGGCACATAGAATATAAAATTTAATACTATATAGTTGTAGCTTAATGGTTTTTACTTTTAGAATGCTTTAAAATTCATTAGCCTAAAAAAATCTTGGGATCAGTATTAGTAACTTTTGTACAATTTGGTATGACACAAGAATTGTTGGATCAAAGGACTTGAGTTCAATTTTATTCAATGCTATTTAACTGATGTGTAACCTTTGACAAGTCTCAACCTCTCAAGTTTCTCTTTTGTAAAAATAAGACAATTGGACTAAAGGCTTTTCTAATTTCTTGTCTTCCCCCTACAACCTATGATCAATATTCTCTAGCTCCCTATAATATTCTATTTGTGATGGTATCAATAAGAATATTTATCAATAGTCATACACTGACAGTGGCTGGCTTCTTTCTGCTACAGATAAATCTTGTCTTTCTGGGCTGAGTTCAAATGCAATGGAGTATCATGGACATACCACTGGATTTGCAATTAGAGAGTCTAATTTTGAAATGTTTGCATTCTCACTTGCTATGTGTATTACCTTGAGAAATTTATGTCCCTCTCTGGGCCTTAATTTCCCTTTTGTAAAATGGATAGATTGATTTAGGTGATGTATCAAATCCCTACCAATTGCAGTCTTGTAGTTTCTACATACCTAAATTGTGAGAGTCTAGATGCTAGACTATTAAAATGTCTATTTCTAAATTATATCATTCTCCTGCAATATTTATAGCAAAAACAAAAATACCTGTGGAGTTGGGAGAAGAAAAACCCACATGTGAAATAAGGCACAAAAACTGCCAATAAGATTAAGAATGTTGAGAAGCAATCCACTGCAAGTAATGAAGAGAATGAGATGGTCTCTAAATAATACAGAGCATATGGATCCAAAAGTGAAAAATTATTTCAATCATGTGTGTTTTCCAAATATCCTTCTACCATCTGGCTCCAATTTACTTTCCCAGTCTTATTTTACGTTGTTCACTTGAACATATTATACCTTCCAGGCAAAGAGGGAAGATTTCCTATTCACTGATCTTGTCCTGTTCTTTCCCACCACCTTCCATTTGGTCAGAGCTTGAAAGATGGAGCTTGAAAGGTATTCCCTCATCATTTCCCCTTAAAGTCCACAAGTATCCTGTTCCCCATAAAGTCTTTCTTGTTTCCCCAGCTCAAATGTGCTTTCTCTTTTCTTAAAGTTTCTGAGAAGGTATTCTCTGTATCTTTTCTCTTCACTTAAAATGTTCTGCTTTTTATATTTATTTATGTAGATATACTAGAAATATAACTGTATATGGAACCTAATAGAGCATAATCCCCTTAAGGATAAGAATTGCTTCATTTGGATATTTGCATTCTTAACACTTAGTCACCTAGTACTATATATATATATATATATATATATATATATATATATATACATATATATATACACACATATATATATATGTATATATATATATGTATATATTTGACAATGAATATTTGTTTTAGTCAGTGCTTACCACATCCTATGGACTTAATAAATGCTTGTTGATGAACTTACTGATGAATTCAATTGAACATGTATTTGGTGACACATGTTTTTCTAAAATCTGCATCATTGATTGAATTTTTTTCATCTTCTCCTAAATGTTTTTATACTAGTAGAAATAGTTCAATTCACTTGTAATGGTGAATTAATGGAAATTTCTTCTATGAGTCCACTTAACTTTTTAGTGAATGATAGCTTTATTTTTTTTTAAAAGATTAGATAGAGCAAGAAAAAAGTTGAATAGAGTAAATAGAGTTTTATTTACTAACATCAACTTCTCCTTAGGGGGTGCCAGGTGTTCTGTTAATATGCAGATTTCCCTCCCCCTCTGAAATATAGCCATTTTTGAACTACTCATTCAACTGTTAAAAATGTTTTGTTGTCTGGCCTTAGGCAGCAAATTTCTAAGGAAAATGCATGTTAATGTGTGCTTGAATGGAAGAGGAAATCTCAGTTTAAAATATAGAGCTTTTTTTCTATAAACATGAAATAGGAAAGCAGATGTTGTACTAACCTCCCCTGATTGCGTTCTGATTACTCTTTTATTTGACTTGTCTTTATCCCCCCACTCTTTTCAAAGGGCCAGGTGGGAAATCAATGATGATGAACATTGTTAAAGAAGCAAAAGTCAGTGTGGTAGATGATACTACTCTTCCAGGGGTGGGGAGGGGAGTGATTAAAAAAAGTCTGATTCCAATTAGGAATGCATAAAACTAGTCCCTCTTATGGCTCATTTGGAACTACTGCAGGGATGGGGAGGAAAGTAGAGGAGAGGAACAGAAATGTGAGTGTCTTTGCGGGCTCTTGGATATAGGTGGGATGGCACATTTTGTGATGTTTCCTCATTGAGTATTCCATCCAGCTGTTGAAAACAGGCTAGCATGTCGCTGCCCTTAAACAGATGGCTGCCAAGTGACAAGAGAGCTGCCCGTGGGTCCTTGACATTTGCTTTTGTGTTCTGACCAAATGGTGAAAATGATGAGGGACCATTGTGCCTGAGAAACAACTATGTCCTAGAGGTAAGGAGCTAATTCACCAAGTTACCCGGGGAACAGTTATAACTATAGGTGGCAAAAGCCTCTGCTTTACTTTGCAAGCATGGATTTAATCATTTCTCTTGGGGAAAAAATGTCTTAATGTCTTTAACTACTTCTATGGTCTTCATATTCAACCTTGTTACCCAACTTGGATAGATGGAATTTAGAAAATATTTTAAAATATTCTTAAAATAAACAATGATAATAGAGGCCTTGGAATTTATTCCAGTCCCTAAGGAAAGAGGGGACCAATGGAGTATTTTGGAAATTAATAACATAGACTTCTAACTCCATGAAGACAATTGAATTAAAACAGCATTCTTAAGAAATCCCTGAAATGATGCCTATCTTTGAAATAGGGCTTGTCATTAAATGAAGAGAAATGCTTACATTTTTATGTGAAATAACTAGTGACAATGGATATGCAAAGATTTTTTTGAGCCTCTCAGTGAAAATTATCTCTGCTGTTTTAAAGGGGAAAAAAATCTATGATACTCTATGTGTTTATCAGGATGATTAGGTATTTAAATGAGATAGAATATAGTTAAAGCAAATCCAAAAAAACAGAAAGGAAAACATCAGCAATATTATTGTGGCTGTACTATAGATGATATGACCAGAAAGGGGAACTACATGAGGATTTTAGGAAACAGGTAACAAAATTGTTTCTCTCTGTGTGTAAAAATTTAAACAATTATATCTGCTTAATGCTAACTGCATTAAGAAAAACTAATAAATTCCTGATTTGTCCCAATGACAACTCAATTACCCAATGAATGTGAGAAGCAATGATCAGTATACAGTTCAGATGCTGATCAATTTGGAGTGTATGGTTGCTGGAGTAGACTGAAAACCTTGACAAGGAGTGAAGATTCCCTTGTAGAATTTATAAAAGAAAAGGGAAAGGAAAAGTTAACAGATGAGGCATGTACCCATAGATTTATACAGGTAATATGGTATAGTAGAACATTGGATTTGAAACTACTTTTCATTTACTTGAATATTTCTTTTCAAATATGGGATCTTTTCACTAAAACTTATGCTATTAGCCTTAGCAAATACTGATCTCTTGTTTGTCTCTTCTTGATAATCTTGTTTACCTAGGTTGTTCCACTGTTGTCAATTTTTAACCAGGTAGTTTGGATGATTACTACTTGATAACATGACTTGAACTGAAAATAGTGAGAAACAAAATATACAGAAATGAATTCAAGATAATACAAAACATTTCAATAAAAAATATAGAGATAATTTTGTTTCTAACAGTTCCTCCAATTTTATCAATATCATTTGAATTCATTTATTTTTTTATGAAAATTATTTCTAAAAAAATCAAATTTCTGGGTTTTTAACTTCTTTTGAGCATAAAAGTAAGTTGTGCTTGATAATTATTCAAAAAATTATACTTCCACTCCCCAAAATTTTTCCTCTTGTGCTTGTTTTGGAAGTTAGTTTCACCAGGTTAATTAATTGTATACTCAGCTCTTTAATCCACTATGTTTTATTAATGTATTCTTCTGAATTTTTTTCTTCTGAGAACTATTTTTAGTTGCATCCATAAATTTTGGTGTGTCATTTCATTCCTATCAATTCCCGTACTATATATATATATATATATATATATATATATATATATATATGTATATATATATATATATATGTATATATATCTATATACACACACACACAGAGATATAGATATGTATGCATGTATCTATGAGTGTTCTTTGATCCTGATATTATTCAGTCTACAGTTGTATGCAAGTTTTCCTTTTTCATTAATTACTATTTTTATTGGGTGATGGTTCATTTATTATTATAGTGTTATAGTACTTTTTAATAACTTTCTTTTGAATATGCAGCTCTTTAAAGTTGGTTAATAAAGGGACTGGTTTATCTTCGAGAACAAGACATTTTTCCCCTCGAAAAATAGCATGGATATTTAAAGAGAAATTTAAAATAATTTTATCACTTCAATTCTTTTGAACCTCAAGTCTCCTCATTTGAAAATTCCCGAATGAATTCTTACAATCAGCTTCACAAATGTTCAGCTTCATTTTGTTGTTCTTCAAGCATGTGCAACTCTTTGATCTTATTTGGGGTTTTCCTGGCATAGAAATTGGAATGGTTTGACCATTTCTTAGCTCTGCTTTTTACAAGTGAAGAAGTTGAGGCAAAAAAGGGTAAAGTGACATGACCAGGGTCACACAATAAGGGACAACTAGTAAGTGTATGAGATCATATTTGAATTCATGACTTCCCAACTCAATCGTGTGGGTAGTCCTAGATTAGTTACTTTTTAAAATTATTTGTAGCATATACACATAATCAAAAAAAAATTTGCTGTGCGTATACTGTGACCAAATAATGCTTCCATATATTTGCTATCTTTTTTTGCTGGCTTGAATTTTACAGGATACCACTTCCAAGAGTAATTGGGAATACAGTGGGTCAGTCTTTAAGACTATTAGAGCTGACCAAAGGATTAACAATGTCATTGAAAGATTTGCCTTAAGCAGCGATCTTTATCCCAAAATCTGTTTGTTATATTTGTGAAAGCAAAACCCTGCTTTTATAAATAATTTATATGATTTATAGGTGGTTCTTTCAGAATGCTAGTATAGAAAGATGTTTGGATCAACTGAAATCAAAGGTCCTAGTCCTAACTTTGCCTCTTTAACTGTGTGACCTTAGACATGTTTCAATTTCTCTTTTCTGCACCTCAGTTCATTTATCTATTAATTAACACATGTTGGAATAGTTGATTTTTTAAGGAGTCTTTCAGTTCTAAATCTATCATAAGGTTATAAATTTAGAACTTTGAGTATAACTTCAGTGTTTTTTAAGAAGCAGGTAAATGGTACTATGTGTGGATAGAGTTCTGGTCCTGGAGTCATAAAGACCTGCCTTCAATTTCAAGACCAGACACTAATTGTATGATTCTAGGCAATTGAAACAAACTCTGTATCAATGTATCAGTAAAAGGAGAAATAAAATAGCACTTAGCTATTATATTAAGAAGACTTCTAGGGTTGCTGTGAGAATAAGTAGTGCTAATTTTTTTGTAAATCACTTTGGAAACTTTAAGAAGCTATATGAATGCTAGCTGTTGTTAACAATGAGGAAATTAAGCACAAAAGTTGCAGAGTCTGCTCCAAAGTCCCATGACTAATAGCTGTCTGAAACTTAAGTCATACTGAAGTCTCCTTGACTGCAAATCCAATATTCTATCTTACACCATGCTGTCTTTTGATTGAATCCAAGATTGAATGTTCTTTTCTTATAACCATGCTAAACATAGATCAATATTGAACATGCTGTGAGAGAAAAATCAGATCCAAATGGAAGAAAGAAAACATTAGAGATAAAAAAGATATGATGCATAAAACAACTTTTTAAAATTTGAAGATAATATGCTTTTGTCTTCATTTAAAATCCACAGTTCCTTCTCTGGATGTAGATGGTATTTTCCTTCATAAGTCTTTTAAAATTTTCTTTTATTATTATTATTATTATTAACCATTATTTTATTATTATTACTGCTTAAATAAACAAGTCCATCATAGTTCATCATTGCCCCATATTGTTGTTAATGTGTATAATCTTCTTTTGGTTCTGGTCATCTCACTCAGCATCAGTTCATGCAAGTCTTTGTAGACTTTTCTGAAATTCTATCCCTCATGATTTCTTATAGAACAAGAGTGTTCCATCACAAACATATACCACAATTTGTTCTGTCATTTCGCAATGAGAAGGCAACATCTCAATTTCCAGTTCTTTGCCACTTCACAAAGAACTTCTATGAATATTTTTGTACATGTGGGATTTTTAACCTTTTACATGATTTCTTCAGGATACAGACACAGTAGTGGTATTGCTGGATCAAAGGGAATGTACATTTTTATTGTCTTTTAAGCATAATTCCAAATTGCTCTTCAGAAAGATTGGATCATTTAGCTACTACACCAATAATGCATTAGTGTCTCAGTTTTCCCACATTGAACATTGGTCATTATACTTTCTGGTCATACTGGCCAATCTGAGAGGTGTGAGATGATTCCTCAGAGATGTTTTAAATTGCATTTCTCAAATCAATCATAATTTAAAGCAATTTTTCATATGTCCATTGATAGCTTTAATTTCTTTGTCTGAGAATTACCTTCCGATATCCTTTGATCATTTGTCAGTTGGGGAATGATTTTTTTTTATAAATATGACTCAGTTTTCTATTTATTTCAGAAATGAATCCTTTGTCACAAACAGTAGTTGTAAAATTGTTTCCCAACTAACTATATTTCATTTAATCCTAGTTTTGAAAACTTTTTAATTTAACGTAATCAAAATTATCCAGTTTTCTTTTATAATGTTCCCTATCTCTTCTATGGTCATAAACTGCTCCCTCTTCCATAGATCTGACAGGTAAACTTGTTTTTCCTAACAAGCTTATAATAATAATAATACCTTTTATGTCTAAATCCTGCACCCATTTCCTCTATATCTATATCTATCTATCTATCTATCTATCTATCTATCTATCTATCTATCTATCTATCTATCTATCTATGAGATGTTGGTCTATGGCTAGTTTCTGCCATACTGTCTTACAGTTTTCTCACCAGTTCTTAATCAAAGAGGAAATTCTTATCTCAGAAGCTGGAATCTTTGTGTTTATCAAGTAGTAGATTATTATAGTCATTTCCTGCTGTCTCTTTTGCATCTAGTCTATTCCACCGATCTACCACTGTATTTCTTGTCCAGTACCAAAGAGTTTTGATGATTGATGTTTTAGAACAAAATTTTAGATCTCATATGGCTAGACTGCCTTTCTTTGCATTTTCCCCATTAATTCCCTGATATTCTTGACCTTTTGTTCCTCTATATAAATTTAGGTAATATATTTTGTGGCTCATTAAAGAAATTTTTTTTTGAAGTTTGATTGGTATGGCACTAAATAAATAATATAATTAAGTAGAATTGTCATTTTTATCATATGACCTGGGTCTATCCATGAGTGATTGCTATTTTACCAGTTATTTAGATCTGATTTTATATGTTTGAAAAGTATTTTATAGTTAAAGTTTCTAATTCTGCCTTGGCAGGTAGACTCCCAAGTATTTTATGTTGTCTAAAGTTATTTTAAGTGGGATTTCTCTTTCAATCTCTTGCTGCTACAGGTTGTTAGCAAAATATAGAATTGCTGAGGGTTTTATGGGTTTATTTTATATCTTGCAACTTTAGTAAAGTTGACAATTGTTTTCAATAGTTTTTTAAATGATTTTCTAGGTTTCTCTAAGTATACCATCATATCATTTGCAAAGAGTGAGAATTTTGCTTCTTCATTACAAATTGTAATTCCTTCAATTTCTTTTTCTTCTCTTATTGTTAAGTTAATATTTCTAATACATTATTGAATAGTGGTGGTGATAGTAGACATCCTTGTTTCACCCCTGATCTTACTGGAAATGCTTCTATCATATAATACTTGTGGATTGGTTCAGATAGATACTTTTTATCATTTTAAAGAATAATCCATTTATTCCTGTGCTCTCTAGTCTTTTTAGTAGGAATGGATGCTGTATTTTTGTCAAAAGTTTTTTCAGCATCTATTGGGATAATCATATGATTTCTGCTAGATTTGTTTTTGATATGTCAGTTAGGCTGATGGTTTTACTGATATTGAACCAACCCTGAAGTCATGGCATCAATACTCATTGAACAGAGCTTATTATCCTAGTGATAAATTACTGTAATTGCTTTACTAATATTTTATTTCAAAATTTTGCATGCACATTCATTTGGGTAGTTTTCCATAATTTTTATTCTTTGCTTTGACTTTTCTTGGTTTAGGTATCAGTACCATATAATTTGGCAGAGTTCTTTCACTTGATTTTTCAAATAGTTTATGTAGTTATTATAGAATTGAAAATAATTGTTCATCAAATGTTTTATAAAATTCATATGTGGATATATCTGGCCCTGGAAATATTTTCTTAAGGATTATTTAGATATTTAGATATTAATATTCCTCCTTTTACCTGGGAAATTTATATTTTTGTTAATATTTATCCATTACACTTAGATTATTAAATTTATTGACATATAGTTGGGTAAAATAGTTCTGAATTATTACTTTAATTTCTTCTTACTTGGTGGTAAATTCACCTTTTTCAGTTTTGAATTTAGTAATTTAGTTTTCTTCTTTCTTTATTTAAGGAAAGGTTTATCTATTTTATTGTTTCTCTTCATAAAACCAACTATTGATATTATTTATCTCTTCCTTGTTTTCTTGGTTTCAATTTTATTAATTTCATTTTTAATTTTCAGAATTTTTAAATTAGTATTTAATTTAGTATTTTTAATTTGTTATTTCTCTGTTTTATTTGCATGCTCAGTTCAATGATCTCTTCTTTTCTCTAGTTTATTCATGTAAGCATTTAGACATATATAATATGTCCCCCAATAAGTACTTTGTCTGTATTTCATTAGTTTTCTTATGTTGTCTCCTTATTTTCATTGTCTTGAATGAAATATTAATTGTTTCTATGATTTGTCATTTGATTCACTCATTCTTTAAAATTAGTTTTAATTTGTCCTCTATTGCACATGATTTGTATTATCATGGTCTGACAAGGATACATTCAATATTTCTTCCTTTTTCTTTTTGATTATGATATTTTTATGCCCTAATTTATGGTCAATTTTTGTGTAGGTTCCATGTACTGCAGGAAAAAAAGGAATTTCCTTTCTGTCTCCATTCAGTTTTTTTTTTTCTCATGCATGTATTTTCTAGGTCAGTTATTTTAATCGTTTGTTATTTTACATTTTCTTCCATGTTTTTCATTTTTAAAATTTTCTCTACCAGATTCTTGGTGTTTCTTGAAGTCATTTGCTTCACAGATTCCAATCTATTTTCCAGATGAGAATTTTCTCCATTTAGCTTCTTGCATCTCCTTTTTCATTTGGTTATTTCTATTTTTTGAAGAGTTGTTATCCTTTCCATTTGCCCAATTGTGTTTTTGAGGGAATTTTTTTCCCATTTGTTCAATTGTAGAATTTGCTTTCTTCTGTCATTTTTTGTTGTAAGATAATAATTTTCTCTTGCATCTCTTTTCCCAGTTTTTCTATTTGATTTTTTTAACTCCTTTCTGATCTCTTCTAAGAGGTTTTTCTGGTTTGAAGACTATTTCAATACTCACTTGAAGCTCACCTCTGAAGTTTACTTTGAGCATCTCTTCTCTCCTCCTTTTCTGAGTTGGTCTCCTTAACTCCAATGCAACATTCAATAGACCCTGCTTTTTTCATTTTGTGATTTTAGCTTTCCCTAGGGTCTTGTGTTGGGAGATGGACTGGCTTGAAGATCTTTGGTGTTGACAACCCTAGAGGCCTTGCTCCCTGCAGTTAGGTACAACAAGGGGTTACTCAATGGAACAACCAGTAAGGAACATCTTAAGCTTTCTCTAGATTGTCTGTTCTGGGGCTGTCAACAGGTCACTCCCTATATCAGAGTTTGGACCTTGGCTGTCCTCATGCAACTCAGTTGCTGGGTTAGGCTGTAAGGGCTAGAAATGCCAGAAGGTGTTTCTGGATTGTTATTGCTGGGTAAGTCAGTTGTCCACACCTGGACCTCTGGGGAAAGATGAGAACTCCTGGGGCTCTTTCTTTTCCTATTGGAGGAAGCTAGGGATGCCAGGGCCTCTACTGGGAACATTGGAGCCTTTCTGGCAACATAGGGGCTCGGGTTAGGGCCTTCTGGACCAACTGAGCTGTCCTTGGCAGCCTGCATGGACCTCTCCTGATCTGCATGCTGGACCTCTCCCAGTCCACCCATTGTACATACCACAGTCTTCCACTACCACCACCTCGGTTCTCAGGTTAGACCCCAGCCTCACCCAGCTGCCCCCTGCACTGGGTCTCTGCTCTCTGCCCTGTACACACCCATGCTCCTCACCTGACAGACATTGCTGGAAGACGCTCCCCTCTGTTAAGGGGCTTGAATCATGTCAATTCTAAGGGAAAGCCAAGAGAGCTTTCAAAAATAAACATTGCCTGATTTCTCTCCACCATCTTGGTCAAAAGTTTGATTGAATATTCTTTATTTTGTGAAGATGTTGTTTCTAACTTCTACAAAAATTTCATGTGTTTTTAAAATAGTTAATGGTGAACTATATTCTTCAATGCTGCTAATAGGAGTTTATTTTTATAGTCATTGAAACATCTGAATATTATGAATGAGTTATTGTGCTAGTATCCTGAGAGATAAAAGGAGGTACAAAGTGCCAACTTCTTAGAGATCTTACAATATTTCTCTTATATGGAGAAGGAAATAAAAAATACAAATTATTTACTACAAACCAAAAGCATTATATGATAAATACTGATTGAGTGGTCCAGATTCTAAATAATATAGGAAATCAGAAGAGGGAAAAAATCTCTTTAAGATGGAATTACTATAAAATGCTTTCTAAAGAAAATGAATTACATGAATTACATTTGGACATTTAAGCTCATCATTGTTTAAATCTCCCCCTTGCATTTTCAAACTCCCCACAAAAAAAGATTGCCATCATCATAACCAACTCTTCATTTTACAAATGATAAAATTAAAGAGACTGTGGATGTGATTCACCAGGTCATACAACTAATAAAATATTTGAACTTGGATGCGGTAAGATAGGTGGCACAGTGGATAGAGCACTGACCTTGGCATCAGGAAAATTCATCTTTATGAATTCAAATGCATCCTTATACACTTACTGGCTTTGTGATTCTGGGCAATTAGTTCTATTTATCTCAATTTCTTTTCTGTAAAATGAGTTGGAAAAGGAAATAACAAATTTCTTTAGTATCTTTACCAAAAAAAACTCCAATCCAGGTCTCAAAACATTGACAAGACTAAAACAAACAAACAATTAAAACAACCATTTATAATTTCAAATCTGAAGATTTTTGTATAACATGCTTCTTCTTCCATTTTTATAGAGGGTCTACTACATGAAAACTTTTCTTCCATATTGTGACTATTATGAATAGTTTAGATTCTAGAGGAAAAACCTCACCAGTCAAACACAATAGCAATAGGCTTGTGACAGAATCATCACATAATTCCTATAATATGAGCCAACAGTCTATAAATGCATACCAATTTACTATTTATATTACAACATAAAGTTTTAGGTCATTTTGACACATTGGATTCTATTGCATGTTGTCTGTCATCTATGGCAACACATGCACATTCTTTTTTTGGTAAGGCAATGGGGTTAAGTGAGTTGCCCAAGGTCACACAGCAAGGTAATGATTAAGTATCTGAGGCTGGATTTGAACTCAGGTCCTCCTGACTCCAGGCCTGGTACTCTATCCACTGCACCACCTAGTTGCCGCTACCTGCGGACATTTTTGAACTTGATTCTCCTTAATTTCCTTTTTTGCATACCATGGACCTTAAGGAAAAGAAGAAAAATTTTGAAGAACCCTAAATGCTATTGTACTTCTATTACCTTTTTCACTGAAGCAGTCTGATTCAAATCTTGACTGCTTCAGGGTTCCTTTTTAGAATTATTTAGTAATAAAAGATAAATACTTTGTTGCTTATGAAACATTAAAAAAACCCTAACAAAAGTTTCATATCAGAGAATGCTTATTACTTTCATTCCTGTCCCTAAACAGTGTTTCTTGGAACTGTGATCTACTAAATGTGGGATACTTCTATAGAAACTACATTTAAATTTTGCAGTTTTGGGGAAAAATAATAGAGGAAGATTATTACAACAAATAATCTCTTCTGACCTCAGGTGAACACTAATGACTTGACAGTATTAATAGGCAAGTCTTCAGCATATTAAAATATTTTCAAAATGTAAGTTTCAAAGGAATACCATAAAAGCCTAAAAATGCCATTGGTTTCATTTTTTATCCACAGTACACATGGCTCACTATCAGTGCAGCCTGACCTCTTGCTGTTTTATTGCCTCACCACTGAACATGTTATGCATTAGCACTTCAGCAGGGAAATTTAAATAGTGTTATTCTATTTATTTTAAGTGTCATATAATTATGAATTGATTTACTAGCCATTGTAATACTAGGAATGATAATTAATTTATTTGCATAATGTGCAATTTCATGGAAGTTCAATTATAATAAAAGCATTTGCTAAATGGATCATGAAAATAGTGTTTCTCAACAGAGAGAGTCTAGGACTATTTAGCTTGGTTGGCTCTCTTATAATCTATAGACAACCCTTTTTTTTCAGAAGGGGAAGGAAATCATATTTCCATAGTCTTATGATTCTCTCATCTTTTGTTCTTTCTTATAATCAGTTCTTGATATTAATTGAATTTTTGAAAATAATCTAGTCAGAGAGCATACAACTAGATAATGTCAGGAAACTGAAGAAATGGATTTTAGGACATTAGCAGAACAGAAGGTACAGGATGAAGGGTTAGGATAGCAATGTAACAATGGAAAAGGAAATAAGCTTTAATGAGGGCTCTACAAATATTTCATTTCATTCTCACAACAACCCTTTATGGGAAATACTCTTGTTGTTCCCCACTTTTTTGAAGAAGTGTAGTAAAGAAGTTAAGTGACTTGTCCAGGGCTGCACAGCCAGTAAGTAATTGAGGTCAAATTTAAACTTGGGTTTTTTTTTTTCCAGACTCCAGTCTTAGATCTCTAACTATTGAGCTATTTAATTAATTGCTCCACAGAGGAAACTAAGCTGTTAGATGATAAATGCTGTAGAGCAGGATGTACTCCTTTAAATTATGTGGTAAGAAGTTTTGAATATCACCAAGATGGTAGCAGTGGAGGTAGGCTATCCTTAGTAAACCTTTATAGTTAAATAAAGGACTATTGTATAACTAATTCAAAGGGTACTTCAGGCACTCAGCTCTCATAGATATTGTATTCAATTCTTGCTTCAACATGAAGAGATCTTGGAATTATTAACTGGTGATTTTTGAAAAGCCCAGACTGCTATCCTGAATAGCATAAGCATTTCCAAAATAGAAAGTCTAGAGACTTTTCTTTTAGGGTGGGTAGAAATAGGAGAGCCAAACACTTTTTCTGCCAAAAGCAAAATGATTTTTATAAGATAACTCTAGTTGTACTACAGTTAATTTCAACTCTACTTTGAGTAATGATCAGGTAAGGATCCAGAGAACATATTTGGTTAAAATTATGATCACAGCATAATTAAGTACAGTTTTATAGATCTATGTTATATAATACAGGGTGGAAAAAATAGAAGAAAATGTCAAAAATGCTTCCTATACTTGATACCAATAGCATAGTTCATTGTTATACACCTTATTCTACTTAATTTCTGCATATTCATTGAAGATGGGGGATGACAAGTGGTGAGCACAATATTGGTGACATTTCAAATGTTTAAATCAGGAAGACAAATTATAGATCATTAGGACTAGGGACCCAGAGATCCTTCAGTATTTCTCTTTCCAGTTTCAACACAATTGATTTCTTAATAACTTTTAAACTAATTTTATGGTTTTCCTCCCTCCAGCAACATTGTCTCTTGACAATCCTTAAATTATTTTGAAGACAGCTATTGCATAATTCCTAAAGGAAGATAGTTCTAAGGAGGAGTTCTTCAAAGGGAAAAAATTAAAAAATAAATTGTACAAATGGCAAATCTTAGGAAAAGACTAAACATTTGCTTTTGCAATAGGGTACTATTTTTTTTTACTATTTGATGGAATTGTGATCAAATATTTTTGTAAAATATCCTCTGTTGTATAGCATTGCTGGAATTTGTTTTACTTCCTTTTGGGTGAAAAGGATGATGAAATGGAATAAGCAAAGAAATGAAGATAAAATGAAGTTCTAGCAATTCTTGCCAAAGATATCATTAGAACCTCAAAACTTAGGAGAAATCCTAAACACTAGGACATTGGATCAAGTAGCCTGTGAGAAAGGGAGTCTATTTAAAGGCTTAGAATTTTATGGAAAATGTAAAAAGTCTTATAAGGTCCATGCTTATTTTAGCACTGCTGCCTCTTTAATTTTGGCCTAAATGGCCATAATGCATACAAATAACTAGGTGAATAACTCAGTTCCCTAGATGGAAAAGTAAATGAAAAAATATTTCTTGTAGTTTGCCAGATTTACCATGGGATGGGATAACTATGCCAATAGCTGAAGGAATTTTGGTGAGATACAGGCACAAGTACACATTAGGTTTTCCTCTGAATTGATGATGCAAAACCTGTCATAACAATTATTCTCCCTTTTCTCTCCTCAACGCTCTTGTTCATTGTTGCTGTTTGTTGAAAATCTCAGAGGCCAAAGCACTGAGTATGTAGTCATTTGAAGAGCTGATCTACACATTTAACAAACCTGGGTTTCACTTTTGGGCCAAATGCACAAATTTTCCTTTTGAGCAAATTTTCCATTTGTTGAAACTAGTTCATTCTGAGTACTTGGAATGGAGCAAACATCATCTGGAAGGGTACTTTCTGCAAATGAACCTTTTCCAGTTATATCCTCATTGTTTTTATGGGAAGTACTTGTCAACCTTTTAGCTGGGTAGCATTTTTTAAATGAGTATAAAATAAATTTTAAATGGATTTCCATCATCAGAGCATGGTAGGATGTTACCTAAAGGGTCATTTAGCCTAATGTGTATTCTGGAAACAGTGTTATAACAGAATGCTAATGAAGTTTCAGTTACTCGATTTGTTTTGACTTGCTACCACTAGCTTTTCATTGTAATGGGAAAATATTCCATAGCAAGAGATGTAGTTGTGCTATGCTTACACAGACAGGAAATTTCTTCTATGCCTTTGGAGTTGCTAGGGGCTTCCTTGCTTTGCATAACAAAATCACAAGTATTTCATCTGGGAACTGCTGAAAGACAAGCTGTTAACAGTTCCAATATTCATAGAAATTCATATATCCAAATTAAGCAAAGGCTCTGAAATAAATTCAATATTGATATAGCAAGTATTTACCCCAGTTGTAAAACTCATCTGATGTTAAAAGCATGTGAATTAAGAATAAAACTGCATTCATCTCACTCTTATTATGGAGGGTGATCTCAGAATTGTAGAAATTAAAGAAGATTGATACTAAACCTTATTTTCTAACTAGGGAAACTATGTCTCAGTGTGTACCTTTGATGGGAACAATTTCTATTTCACTTTTATTAATGAATTTTCTTTTTCCCCCAGGACATCTAATCAAAATCTGTAATGAAAATAAGCACTAAATAAAAACAATATCAACATCTACTAAAAAAAGGTCAAATTTGTATCTGTTCAATTCAGAAAATGCAACAGGATGTTTTCCTAGAGCAAAGTGAAATTTTCTGGAGTCAGGAGGACCTGAGTTCAAATGCAGCTTAAGACACTTAATAATTACCTAGCTGTGTGACTTTGGGCAAATCACTTAACTCCATTCTCTTGCAAAAAAAAAAAAAAACAAACCCAACAGCCCCAAAGGTTTTAGTTTTTAGTCTTTTCCTATTTCCCTTTTTGAAATTCATAATAATGTCACTATGTCTTTACTTTGTTAATATCAGCTCTCTGTGGGATCAACAAAATGTTTGGTTTTCTCTAGTTACATATTTAATGAATATATGATGATAAAATGATAATGATGAAGGAACAGGGAAATTTTATTTGTTTCTAAGGAAATTTCTCATGCAAATGATTTTGTGGGACAATAATATGATTATGCTCCTTCCAATTAAGTCTTGGAATACTACCTCAAGGGATAGATAGAACCATTGATGTTGTCCTAGTTCAAAAATTATCCTAGTGAAAACTGAATCCTAGAGTAAAAGTAATTTATTTAAAAAGTCAGAGAAAAATAGCTATTTTTCTGAAGTCATCTCCATCTCACCCCTTTCCTTTTATTAATTACACATGCAATTCATTTATCTTTGGAAATATCTGCAATCTATTCTCTCTTCTCATTCTTGTTGCTTCTACCCTAGTCAAAGTCTTTATCATCTTATCTTGGGGTATTGACAGATTATGTGCATTGTTCTTTCTTTCACCATGGGTTTTCTCTTATCTGATGGTCTTGCAGAACATACCTATATTAATGATTTTGAAACATTTGTTATCTTGTCATTGCCTTTCTTGAAAACATTAATTGGTGGTCTACTGTCTTAGGATGAAGTCACATGCACCTCTCCTTCCAAATCTATTTAACAATTAATTACTTAATGTTCATTTGTTTTAATTTTTTCTGTATCTCTCTCTCTCTCTGTGTATATATGTATCTATTTATCTCTCCTCCTGTACTTCTCATCTTTCCTATTAGAATATCTCCTTACAAGTGTCAGCCATGCATTTTATATATATATATATATATATATATATATATATATATATATATATTATAAAAACCATTTGATTTATTTTTGTCATCCCTAAACTGGAGGATCAGCCTTTAATTCTATTACTATTCTATCTAAAGCCCTCTAAACTCTAGCCAGATCCAATGGTCAAAAACAGTGGTATCAAACTCAAATAGAAATGGGATCCACTAATTAGTATACAAAATTCCAGTAGGTTTCATATTTACAGTTTTAAAATGTAATTTTGACTACATTTTATTGTAATTTTTTATTTCATTAAATATTTCCAACAATTCTATCTAGTTTTGGCGGTATTCAAGATTATTGTGGGCTTCAATCTATGGGCTGCATGTTTAATTTCTCTAGTGTATTGGGATAAAAAGAAAAAAACAAAAACAGAAAACATAGAACAATACTGGACTAAAACCCAAGAGTTCTAAATTTGAGAATTAGTTCTAGAGATATTTAACACATTGTGATTTTATATAATTTTCATTGCCTCAATTTATACTCCATTCTAACAAACTAAGATTCTCTCCTTGAAATACCATAATCTTCCAATCACCCACCCAACCCTTAACCATTCCATTGCTCCTCCTTCCTCTTACTTCTGTAAACTACTTAAATTTTTCTTATGATTCTGCTCAACTACTGTTTTCTAAGTAATTCTAAGCTTTCTAATAATTATTTCTAAGTTTTCTAGGAATTATCATATTTCACTTTTTAATCAATTCAATAATCACTTCTTAAAGAATCATCAAAATTCTGTACACTTGAGGTGCAGGAAATGGTACTGAAGAAATAAAAGTGCTAAGAACACCTGGATTATATTATATATCTGTAGAGAAGTTTCATGGTGAAAGAGACATAATTTTGAGAGTGTTGAGACATCATTTTGAGCTCTATCTTAATAGAAGAATTTGAGAGTTGTTGTATAATATCTATTATAAAAACAAATACATAATAAAAATAATCCATAATAAATAACCCCAAACAAATAAGTTCATTGCTATTTTTATAAAAATAGTCTCTGGTTTCATGCAGTTAAATATCTAGGAAATATCAGTTTTTTTCCACTTTTGCACAACTTGACATATCCACACTCTGTATTATCTCTACAAGAACCTTAAAAGTTGGAACCATATTTCAAATTCCTTTTGTACTTTTTATCAACATGCAGTCTAGATATGTATACAAAGAAGCCAATAAAATGGGGATTCTTTGCTCAGTTTGTTTGCTTTTATGATGGGCCCCTTTGGTAGTCTAGTGAAGACTATAGACTCCTCAGAATAATATATTTCTCCAACTAAAAACAATTAAATACATAAGATTATAAATATTTGTTTGTTTGGCAAGGCAATGGGGTTAAGTGACTTTCACAAGGTCACACAGCTAGGTAATTATTAAGTGTCTGAGGCTGTATTTGAATTCAGGTCCTCCTGACTCCAGGCCTAGTGTTCTATCCATTTCACCACCTAGTTGCCCAGAGTTTGTTTTCGTTTGTTTTGTTTTTGTTTTATAGGATTATAAATGAATAAAAAAATGACCATGCAAATCATTGTACTGTTCCAGGGATACAAATATAATAGATGAGTCCCTATGCTTATGGAGCTCACATTCTCATATCTGCAATGATAACAGAATATCATTTTATGTTGTTCTATGCAACAGTGCCAAGGACGTTGTGAGCAAGAGTTTTCATTTTTATTTCACCTATACTACTTATAGGCACAATTGTCCAACTCTATCTCCATATGAATTGATGATTGTGGGCTCTAAGCTAGACATATTTGTATTTTTAGGGTTCTTTGGATCAGAATTTTGAAGGGTTTTCACTGAATGCCAAAAGAAGTTAATGGTCAAGGTAAACAGAGGTTTTGTTTCATTTTTCCTGGTACAATCTTTCATCAGTCATACAATAATGAATTGCTGATTAAAAATTCTTTCTCCTCTTCTCACCTGATCTCTCCTGTCCTCTCTTATCTTCTCCTCTCTTCTGTTGTCTTTTCCTCTTATTTCCTTTCCTCTTCTGTCCTCCTCTCTTCTCCATTTTCTTTCCTCTTTTTGATATGGTAAGTTTAATCTTCAGCTGCCAGATGCTTTCTAAATTTCTCAAACAATGCTTGCATTCTTGCTTTTAGTTTTGAATAGAACACATTTCCTGTTAGAATCATCAAACAAGTAGTTAGTAACATCAGTGCTAATCACATAATGTGTATTTTTATCTGACTCTAATTTGAGCAGATGTTAAGGGAAGGCTAAGAAAGTAAGATTTTTTCCTAACAAGGAAGAGGGCATAGCTCTTATGTTGTACTAATTCTAAATAGAAGAAAGGTCAGCAAAGATAGGTGTCTAGGGATCACTGAGACCCTGAGTGGTGAGCAATTGCAATGAGGAAGAGATAGCAAGTCTCACATTTGGGAAATTACCTCTTTAAACGTGAAGTTTTTTGTTTTATCAGTGCAATATCTTGACATTAGAAATAAGTAGTGCATAATAATTTTACTAATTATGAAATTAAAAAGTAATAAACTATTAGCTCCCATATGGCAGGGAACTTAGCTGATTTGTTTATGTTTTATAGAACTGGGCATAGAACCATATCAATTCTTCATACTATTTCAGAAAGAATTTAAAGCAAACAGAGTGAAATATACTCTTTCTAATCTTAAAATTCATCATAAACACATTTCATCAACATTTTGATCGCTGTATAATGAAAGTTGCATAGAAAGGAAATATCTTATAATTTAAGTACATTTTATTTATTCTTTAAATAAATTTTATTTATAATTTAAATAACCTGGATATTTATTGTACTAAATAATTCTCACATGTTAATATTACTAAATATATATTTGAAAATGAGATCCTCAATATTGGGCCAGGTTGTTGCACTGATGGAATAAACAAGTCCATTAAGTTTAACTATCACCACCGTGTTGCTATTATTGTGTACAATGTTCTTCTGGTTCTGCTCATCTAGCTCAGCATCAGTTTATGCAAATCCTTCCAGGCTTCCCTGAATTTCCATCCCCCCTGACCAATAGTGTTCATCACATAAATATACCATGGTTTGTTAAGCCATTCCCCAATTCAAGCCATTCACTTAATTTACAATTCTTTGCCACCACAAACAGGGCTGCTATGAATATTTTTGTATAAGTGATATTTTAACCCTTTTTCATAATATATTCAGGGTATAGACCTAGTAATGGTTTTGCTAGATCAAAGGGTATGCACATTTTTGTTGCCTTTGGGGCATAATTTCAAATTGCTCTCCAGAAAAGCTGGATGAGGTCACAGCTCTACCAACAATGTGTTTGTGTCCCAGATTTCCTACATCCCTTCCAACATTAATCATTGTCCTTTCTATTCATATTGGCCAGTGTGAGAGGAATGAGGTGGTACCTCAGAGATGCTTTAATTTGCATTTTTCTAATAAGTAATGATTTAGAGCATTTTTTCATATGACTATGGATAACACTGATTCCCTCATCAGTAAGTTGCCTTTGCATATCCTTTGACCATTTGTCAATTGGGGAATGGTTTGTCTTTTTAAAAATTTGACTCAGTTCTCTGTATATTTAAGAAATGAGTCCTTTGTCAGAAAATATTAGTTGAAAAATTGTTTCCCAATTTACTACTTTTCTTTGCATCTTGGTCAGAGTGGTTTTGTCTGTGCAAAAGCTTTTTAATTTAATGTATTCAAAATTATCTAGTTTGTTTTGCATGATGTTCTCCATCTCTTCCTTGGTCATAAACTGCTTCACTTTCCATAGATCTGAGAGGTAAACTATTCCTTGATCTCCTAGTTTGCTTATAATACTGCATTTTATGTCTAAATCCTGTATCTATTTGTATCTTATCTTGATGTATGGTATGAGGTGTTGGTCTAATCCACATATCTGCCATACATTAGTATTATATTAGTATATATTCCAATTTTTCCAACAATTTTTATCAAAGAGAAAGAGGGTTTTTTTAAATTTTTTGTTTTTAGGTTTTTGCAAGGCAATGCGGTTAAGTGGCTTGTCCAAGGCCACACAGCTAGATAATTATTAAGTGTCTGAATCTGGATTTGAACTCAGATATGCCTGACTCCAGGGTCTGTGCTGTATCCACTGCTCCACCTAGCAGCCTCCTGAAGAGAGAGAGTTTTTATCACAATAGCTGTACTTATTGAGTTAGTAGGTTACTATAATCATTTCATGCTATTGCACAAAGTCTATTCCACTGATCCACCACTCTGTTTCTTAGTCAATACTAGAAACTTTTGATGACTGATGCTTTATAATATAATTTTAGATCTGGTAGGGCTAAGTCACCTTCTTTTGCACTTTTGTTTTCATTAAATCCCTGGAGATTTTCAATTTTATGTTTCTCCATATGAATTTACTTAGAATTTTTTCTAATTCATTCAAGTAATTTATTGGAATTTTGATTGGTAGGGCACTAAACAAGTAGTTTAATTTTTGTAGAATTGTCATTTTTATTATATTCACTCAGACTATCCATGAGCAGTTGTCATTTGACTAGTATTTAAATCAGATTTTATTTGTGTGAGATGTTTTTTCCTAGATGTTTTCAAAAAGTTACTGACTCTGCATTGGCAGGTTAACTCCCAGGTATTTTATATTGTCTGAAGTTACTTTCAATGGGATTTCTCTAATTCTTTTTGCTGCATCTCACTAGTCATATATAGTAATGTTGAGGATTTATGAAGGTTTATTTTATATCCTGTGTCTTTACAAAATTTGCTAATTATTTCTATGATTGTTTTGGGATTCTCTATGTATACTATTATGTCATCTGCAAAGAGTGAGAGTTTTGTCTCTTCCTTCCCAATTCAAATTCTTTCAATTTACTTTTCTTCTCTTATTGTTGAAGCTAACATTTCTAATATGCTGTTGAATAGAACCAGTGATAATGGCATCCTTCTTTCAACCCTGATCTTACTGGGAATGCCTCTAGCGTATTCCCTTTGCATGTAATGCTTGCTGATGGTTTCAGATAGATACTGCTTGTTATTCTAATGAACAATCCATTTATTCCTACACTCTCTAATGTTTTTAGTAGAAATGTGTGCTGTGTTTTGTCAAAAGCTTTGTCAGTATCTATCGATATAATTATATGATTTTTGATATGTTTGTTATTGATATAATTAATTATACTAACAGTTTTCCTATTGTTGAACCAACCCTGCATTCCTGGAATAAATCCTACTTGGTCATAATGTATTATCCTAGTGATAACTTATAATAATTGTTTTGCTAAGCATTTATTTAAGATTTTTGCATCTATATTCATCAGGGAGATATGTCTATACTTTTCCTTCTCTGTTTTAACTCTTCCTGGTTGAGGTATCAGCATCATATTAGTGTTATAGATATAGGCAGAGTTCTGACCTTACCTAGTTTTCCAAAGAGTTTATATAGAATTGGAACCAGTTGTTCCTTAAATGTTTGATAGAATTCATTTGTGGAGCCATCTGGCCCCGGAGACTTTTTCTTAAGGAATTCAGTAATGACTTGCTGAATTTCTTTTTTGGAAATAGGTTTATTTAGGTTTTTAATTTCCTTTTCATTTAACCTGGGCAACTTATATGTTTGTAAATATTCATCCATTTCACTTAGATTATGAAATTTATTGGCATAGAGTTAGGCAAAATAATTCTGAATTATTACTTTAATTTCCTTCTCATTAGTGGTGAGTTCACTTTTTTTCATTTATGATACTAGCAATTTGGTTTTCTTGTCTTTTTTTAAACAAATTAATCACAGGTATATAATTTTATTTTTCATAAAACCAACTCTTGGTTTTATTTATTAGTTCAATAGTTGTCTTTCTTTTGATTTTATTGATTTCTCCTTTAATTTTTAGAATTTCTAGTTCGGTTTTTAATTGGGGATTTCAATTTGTTCTTTAATTTTTTTAGTTGCATATTTAGTTCATTTATTTCTTCTTTCTCTTATTTATTCATGTAAGCATTGAAAGATATAATATATGTGTGGCCTGGGGCCTTGTGTGTATACCATAGGTTTTGGTGTATTGTATTGCATCATTATTGTCATTATCTAGGATGAAATAATTAATTCTTTCTATAATTTGTTGTTTGATGCACTCATTCTTTAAAATGAAGTTATTTAGTTTCCATTTAGGTCTGGTTCTATATCTCCCTGGCCCAATATTGTGATTTTTATTGCATTATGATCTGAGGAAGATGTATTAACTATTTCTGCCTTTCTACAATTGATTATTAGGTTTTTTAATGCATAGTATATGATTAAATTTAGTGTAAGTGCCATGTACTGCAGAAAAGAAAGTATATCCTTTTCCATCCTCATTCAATTTTCACCATAGATCTATCATACCAGGTTTTCTAACAATCTATTTACCTCCTTAACTTCTTTCTATTTTTGTAGCTGCTTTGTCAGAGATAAGGATTGCTACCCTGCTTTTTCACTTCATCTGAAGCAAAATACATTTTGCTGTAGACTTTTACATCATTTACTCTTTATGTATCTCTCTGCTTCAAATGAGTTTCTTGTAAGAAGCATATTGTAGGATTTTGATTTTTCATACACTCTGCTATTCACTTACATTTTAAGGGACAGTTCATCCCATTCACATTTAAAGTTTCAATTACTAACTCTTTATTGCCTTTCATGCTATCTTCCCTCTGTTTGTATTTCCCCCCTTTTCCCCTTTTATCCATATTTTCCAGTATTTTGTTTGTAAATACCACATCATTCAGTATGTTTTCCCTCCGATATCCAACCTCCCTCTCCTTTTCTTCCCCTTTCTCTTTGCTCCTTCTTCTTTCTGTTAATTCCCCTTTCCTCCCCCCTCCACTTACCCCCTTTTACTAATGGGAAGGTAAGAGAAGTTTCTTGACGTAACTGGGTGTGTGTGTATGTTACTTTAAGCCAAGTCTGATGAGATGAAGAATCAGGTGATTCTCACCTCATCCATTCTTCCCCTCTATTGCAATAGGCCCTTAATACCTCTTAATTTAGTGAGATTTGCCCTATTTAGTCTCTTCAGTCCTCCCATCTCTTTACTATTCCCCTTTTTTAAAGGGGGTATTTTTTAGGTTTTTGCAAGGCAAATGGGGTTAAGTGACTTGCCCCAGGCCACACAGCTAGTTAATTATTAAGTTTCTGAGGCCAGATTTGAAGTCAGGCATTCCTGACTCCAGTTGGTGCTCTATCCACTATGTCATGCAGCCACCCCAAGGTATAGTTTTTAAATCATCCTATCTGAGTCATAGAAAAGTCATGAGTATCTACCTCTTCTGGCTAAGTATATTCTCTCTAATAGAATTATAATTATTGAGAGTTATTAGAGTCTTTCTTTCAGGTAGGGTTATAGTCAGTCTTATCATATTGTATAGCAGTTTCATGAATAAGTCATGAGTGTCCATCACTTCTGAATAAATATATTTTCTCTAATAGAATTACACTTATTGAGTGTTATTAAAGTGTTTCTCCAAGGTAGGGATATAATCAGTTTATTTTTATTGGATAGCAGTTTTTTTTCACCCCCTCTGCATTTTTTTAAATCTTTTCATGTGTCTCTTGTGTCTCCTGTTTGAAGTCCAAATTTTCTATTAAGCTCTGGTCTTTTCATCAGGAAAAGTTGTAAGTCTCCTATTTTAATGTCCATCTTTTCGCCTGGAACAGAAGGCTCAGTTTTGCTGGATAATGACTTCTTGGGTGCATTCCAAACTCCCTTGCTTTTCGAAATATCACATTCCAGCCCCTTCGATCCCTTAATGTTGATGCAGCCTGGTCCTATGTAATCCCTGGTATCAAAGTTGTTTTTTTCTGACTGCTTGCAGTATTTTCTCTTTTATCTGATAATTCTGGAATTTGGCCATAATATTCCTTAGCATTTTCATTCTGGGATCCCTTTATGGAAGGGATTGATGTATTCTTTCAATATCTATTTTGCGCTCTGTTTCCATGATATAAGTGTAGTTTTCCATCACTAAATCCTGTAAAATCCTGTAATATTAAATCCAGAATTTTTTTCCTCTTCAGTGTTTTCAACAAGACCAATAATTTTTGGTTTATCTCTACTCAGTCTGTTCTCAAGGTCAGTGGTTTTGCTGATGAGGTATTTTACATTTTCTTCTATTGATTCAATATTTTGGGTTTGTTTAACAGAATCTTGTTGTCTCATGAAGTCATTAATTTCCACAGACTGCATTCTTTTTTTAAGAGAAGAATTTTCTTCATTTACCTTTTTGCAACTCCTTTTCTAATTGGTCAATTCTATTTTTGAAGGAGTCTTCCATTTGAACAATTGAGGGTTTTTTTTAACTTTTTTTTTCTTTACACATTACTGAAATATAAAAGAGTAACATAATATCCCCACCCAACCAAAAATATTAAATATCATGAGAAATAAAGTCAAAGAAAGAGAAATAATGGGTTCCAGTCTGTGTTCTGATACCATCAGATGTGTCTCAGGTGACTCACATTTTTATCATAAATCCATCAGAGAAATTACTTCTATATTATTGTACAGGTGCTGATGCTCATTGTAATTCCGTCCATCCATTCTTCTCCACTACCACCTATTTTATTTTGTCTTTCCTTTCACTCTTTCCCTATTCTAAATGTGATGTAGGGTAGCTAAGTGGCACAGTGGACTGGTCCTGGGGCTAAGAGGTCCCAAGCCCACATAAAACACTAGAGACCCAACAACCACTTGGTCCTGTGGTCCCAGACAGGTTGCCCAATTCAAGCACCTTGCAAAAAGTAAAAAAGAAAATGTGTTATATCTGATTTTTCTCTCCTATGATCTACCTTCTCTTCTATCATCTTCATTCCCCCTTTCCCCTGTCCCCCTTCTCTCCTTTTTTCTTTAGATATCTATACCATATTGAGTGTGTATGCTGTTTCCTCTCTGAGCCATTTCTGATGAGAGTGAAATTTCCTGAATTCCCCTTCACCTTCCCCCCTTCCATACCATTGCAAAAAAAAATTATCTTTTATATGAAACATCTTAGCCTATTACACCTCTCATTTGTCTTACTCCCAGGACATTTCCCTTTATCCAGTGACTCCATTTTTGCAATATATAATATCTTCCAATTCAGCTCCCTCCTGTGCTTTTTCTATGAAAGCTCCTTCTACCTGCTCTATTAAATGAGAAGGTTCATGTGAGTATTATCCATAGCATTTTTCCCGGATGGCATACATGCAATTCATCATCATTAAGTCCTTCATAATTTACCCTTCTCCTCCACTCTTTATGCTTCACCTGAGTCCTGTACTTGAAGGTCAAACTTTCTGTTCAGCTCTCGTAATTTCAACAGGAACATTTGAAATTCCCCTGTTTTATTGAAAGTCCAGTTTTTCCCCCTGGAAGACTATGTTCAGTTTTTCTGCGTAGTTGATTCTTGGTAGCATTCCAAGCTGTTTTGCCTTCCAGAATATTGTAGTCTAAGTCTGATGATCCCTTAAAGTAGCTGCTGCTAATTCCTCTGTGATCTTGACTGCAGCTTTTGAAATGTGTCCTGGCTGTTTGTAATATTTTCTCTTTGCCTTGGGAGTTATTGAAATTGGGTATAATATTCCTGGTTTTTTTTTTTTTTTGGATCTCTTTCTGGTGGGATCACCGGTGGATTCTTTCAATCCCTATTTTGCCCTCTGCTTCTAGGATATCATGACAATTTTCTTGTAGGACTTCTTTAACAATGAGATCAAGGCTCTTTTCCTGATTATGACTTTCAGGTATCCCAATAAATTTAAAATTATTTTTCCTGAATCTTTTTCCTAGATCAGTTGTTTTTTTCAATGAGATATTTCAAGTTTTCTTGTAATTTTTCATTCATTTGATGTTGAACTATTGTGTCTTGGTTTCTCTCAAAGTCATCATTTCTTTAGTTCCATTCTACATCTGAAGGATTTGTTTTTCCACAGAGAGAGCTTTCTAATCTCCCTCTCCATCTGGTCAATTCTGTTTTTTTGAGCATTCTTCTCCTCAATAACTTTTTTGAACTGTTTTATCTATTTGATCAAAGCTGGTTTTTAACATGCTATTTTCTTCAGCATTTCTTTGTATCTCCTTGACTAAGCTGCTGACTTCTTTTTCATGTTTTTCCTGCATCTCTGTCATTTCTTTTCCTGATTTTTCTTCTATCTCTCTCTTACTTGATTTTCAAATTTTTTTGAGCTCTGTCATAACCTAAGACCAATTTACATTTTTCTTGTAGTCTTTAGATGTAGGAGCATGGAATTTCTCATCCTCAGATTGAGTATTTTAATCCTTCATGGAATCATAGACAAAGTGATTGTTAATGATTCGGTTCATATTTTTTTTCCTGTTTACTCATTTCCGCAGCCTGTACCTGGTTTGGGGGTGCTTCCTGAGCTTTTGAGTTTTGTTGGAATACCTCCAGAAGGATCTCAGTGTGTGAGGCTCTGGCTGCTCTCCTGGTCTGTGACACCAAGTGCACCCCTCGCCACAGGGTCCCGGCTCTATGGGGGGTCTAGACTGAAATCAAGATCTGAATGTGGCCAGAGCCCCAGGGTCCTGTTCCAGGGACAAAGGATAGACCTCAGAAGTCTCCCTCCACTCCCTTACATTTGGTGAGCTGAGCACTCCAAGCAGCTGCCCAGAGGCTACTGCAGGACAACTATGCAGGCCTGCTTCCATTTCCTGGATCTGGGCTGCTGTGACCATGCTGAGTGGTCTTGACTGTGCTGAGAGCTTGGGCTTTGCAGAATGCAAAGGTCCTGGGCTTTGTGCTTACGCTGTCAGAGGACTCTCTGCTGATCTGAAGTTGTGCTTGGTGCTCACTGGGTTGCAGATCAGGAAATGGCTTCTGCTGCTGGGAGCTAGCTGTTCTCAGGAGGCTGAAGTTCCTCCAGTCTGGCAGTGCCAACCTTCTAACCCTGTGGAACCAAATTTTTCCATTATTTTCCAGGGTACCTTGGAATGGAGAATGACCTCACTTGATCTTTGGGTACTATCCTTCAAATTTAGTTAGAGTCATAATACTAATGTTTTTGAACTATTTTGGAGAGAGCACCTAAGAGAAGCTCTTTTCCTGCTGCCATCTTGGTTTCACCCCCCCATCGAGGTTTTGAGACAATTATTTTCTTTTTGCATTTGTCCAATTGCATTTTCCAAGAATTTGTTTTCTTGTTGCATTGTTTTAATTAACTCTCCCAAATTTTCCAATTGATTATTAAAGTTCTTCCTGATTTCTACAATGAAGCCTTTTTGTGCTGGAAACCAACTCATATTCTCCTCAGAGGCTCTATGTCTTTCTGAGTTAGGGCCCTTTCCTTCTAGGAAATTGTCTATGGACTGTCCTTTCATTGGCCTTTCTTCATTTTTCTAAGACCTTGTGTTGGGGGAGGGACTGGTTCACAGAGCTTTGGTGTTGAGATCCCAAGTGGCTTTACTCACGGCTATAATAACTCCACATGGGCCAGCCAATAGGGGTGTGCTTGTTGCTTTCTCTGGAGTGTCTGTGACCTTTATTTGAGACCTTCTCCTTTGACCTGGGGGGAGTGAGTGGTTCAAGCACCTGATAAAGTAATGACTGTCTCTCTATTCTCATCTGAGTGAGCTCTGAGTGAGGGTGGAGGAGGACTATAATTGTGTTTTTTCTGGGAAGAGCCTTCAGCTGAAATGAAGATATGGACTCCAAGTTCCTCCAGACCAGGGATTGAAGTTTGCAACTCTCATGTACTCCAAATTGCTTTCCATCCCTGCCGGTAAGCCCCAGACCATCAGCCCCACAGCCAATGCCTCTACTCCCCAGTTGGCTCCCTGACCACAATTCCCACAATCAACATCTCCGTGGATGCTCCCAGGCTAGGCCTGCTCTCAGGTGCTCGGCCTGTCCTGTCCTCCTGGAAGAATCTGCTTTCTGTTTCTATCTCATCCACAATACCAGAAAACACACCTTAAGTTAGATGTTTCTCTCCTAGCTTCTCTTTCTGGGTTTTGTTGATTGGATTTCTGTTAAGAGATTTGTTTAATATTTTATATGAGGAAAGATCAGGAGACCCTAGCAACTTGTTTGTCTTCTTTCCACCATCTTGGCTCAAAGTCCCCACTTTTTTTCCCTTGCTTCATTCAGGGAAAAGGTTCTACTGTGTCCTTATTGCATATGATATTTGTTTTTGGTTTTTAGAAAGTTTTTCTTTATGTTATTAAACAAAGGGTCCCTCTATGTTTGGAATTTGTTGGAATTTTTAGAATAAAAATTGAGCAATTTATTTATTTAAATTGTATGCCCCAGAGGTTTCTCAAACAAAAAATATTCTAAACTGTTCATTGTTGGGGCAGCAAGTTGACACAAAGAATAGAACACCAGCCTTGGAGTCAGGAGGACCTGAGTTCAAATCCAGCTTCAGACACTTAATAATTGCCTGTGTGACCTTGAGAGAGTCACTTAATCTCATTGCCTTAAATAAAATTTAAAAAAAACTGGTTCATTGTTTCCTCCCCTCCCCAAACTCTCTTGTCTTAAAAACATCACTAATTTATTTTAAAGAAGCCATTATCTTTCTAATATTCTAGGGTCATAATCTCAACATTATCTGTTCCCTTCAGTCTACTTTATCCCATATATCCAATCAGTAGACCACTTCTATATCCATAACCATATATATCATATATATCTTATAACCAATGGAAAGATATCATTTCACAAACATTCTTGTGGTTTCTTTCTTGTTCTTTATAGATTTTTAAATACTTTTTTCCTTCCTCTTCTGTTTTTTTTCTAAATTTTTACCCCAGTTATATGCAAAAGCAAGTTTCAGCATTTACTTCCAAATCACTGTTTCTAATTCTCTCCCTTACACCCACCCTGCTCCCCTCATTGAGAAAGAAAATTACTTGGTGCAGGTTAAAAAAGTGTAGCAATGGAACACGTTTGTATGAATAGTCATGTTGTAAAAGGAGATATAACCCCACCCCACAACAAAACAGAAAACTCAAGAAAAATAAAGTTGAGAAAAAAGTGTTCTTCAGTCGTATTCAGACATCATTAACTCTTTCTTTATCGTAAGTCCATTGGAGAAATAGCTTCAATATTTTTCGCACAGTTTCTATTGCTAGGCTGTGTTTTCTTGCATTCTATTCCCCCCACCCCATTTACTCTATTATTTCTCCTTTCATCTTGTCCCTCCTCAAACGTTTGTTGTATGACTACCCTCTTCTAGGTCTTGACTCTTTTCTATCACCAAAACTCCCATCCCATTTCTCTCATTCAATTTCTCTCCTATTTTCATCTAGAATAAGAAAGATTTCTATACCCAATTGAGTGTATATATTATTTCCTCTCTGAGCCATTTCTGATGAGATAAAGACTCCCTCATTTCCCCTCACCTTTCCTTTCATCCACTCCATTTCTGAAGTTTCTCCTTGGCTCTTTTATGTGAAATAACTATCCAATTCTACTCTCCTTTCTCTTTCTACTTTTTAATATATTATATCTTCAAATTCAACTCCCTGCCCTGCTAAGTATGCTCCTTCTAACTGCCCTAATAAATGAGAAGGTTCATATGAGTTATCAGTATCATTTTCTCATGCAGGAATATGAAAAGTTCATTATCATTAAGTCTCTTATGATTTTCCCTTCCTGTCTACTCTCTCTCTATGCTTCACCTGAGTCCTGTACTTGTAGATCAAACTTTCTGTTCAGCTCTGGTCATTTCAACAGGAAACACTGAAAGTTCTCTATTTCATTGAATGTCCAATTTTTACTCAAAAGAGTATGCTGGGTAGTTGATTCTTGGTTGTAATCCAAATTCTATTACCTTCTGGAATATTATATTCCAAGACCTACAAACTCAGAATAGAAGCTGCTAAATCTTGTGTTATTCTGACTGAAGCTCCATGATATTTGAATTGTTTCTTTTTGACTGCTTGAAGTATTTTCTCTTTGACCTGGGAGTTCTGAAATTTGGCTGTAATATTCCTGGCAGTTTCATTTTTGGACCTCTTTCAGGAGATGATCATTGCATTCTTTCAATTTCTATTTTGCTTTCAGCTTCTAGATATCAGGACAATTTTCCTGGAGAATTACTCGAAAAATGATGTCTAGGTGATTTTTTTGGTCAAAACATGCTCCAACAATTTTTAAATTATCTTTCCTGGATTTTTTTCCAGGTCAGTTATTTTCCAATGAGATATTTCACATTTTGTTCTAATTTTGCATTATTTTGGTTTTCTTTTATTGTTTCTTGAATTCTCACAAAGTCATGAACTTCCCTTAACCATTCTACATTTGAAGTAATTATTTTCTTTTGTGTATCTCCTTTTCCATCTGAAAAAATCTGCTTTTTAAGACATTCTTCTCCTCATTGTCCTTTTGGACTGCTTTTTACATTTGATCTAAACTTTTATTTTCTTCAGTATTTTTTAATTGTAATTTATTCATCAAGCTGCTGACTTGGTTTTCTTGATTTTCCTGTTTTGTTCTCATATCTCTTCCCAGTTTTTACTCTTTCTTCATTATTGGCTTTTCAAAATCTTTTTTGAGCTTTGCCAGAGTCTTAAACTAATTCATATTTTTCTTGCAGGCTTTGGATAGAGAAATATTGGTTTTGTAATCTTCTGAGAGTTTTTTTCAATCCTCCATACAATCAAAGCAATTATCTATGATCATTTTTTTCTTTTCTTGTTTGGTCAGTTCCCCAGCATATAACTTGATTTTTAACTCTTTGTGAAGGTGAGACTCTGCTTCCAGATTGGAGGGGGTACTGTCTGAAATCTTTGAATATTTTTTCAGCTGTTTTCAGGGACAGCACCCAGGAACCTGCAAGTCCTCAATTCTTGCAAGGCCTTATGAGATTGTCTAACTGCTCTCCTGACCTGTGTTCTGCTCTGTAGATAACCGTAAACACTCCCCTCTGCCCTGGAGGTGTAAGAAGGATTGTGCTCTGCTGTGGAGTAAAGCTTTTTTTTCTGAGACTGGGGCTCCAGACTGTGACCAGGATCTGAGTATGGGCAAAGCAACAGAGTCATGTCTCAGGCATAGCAGAGAGACCTCTGGGATCTCCACTAACCCCCTTGTGTCTTTGGGCTGAGCTCATTGGAAGCTGCTGCAGAGTGACTTCTGGGATATTCCTGGATGACTGGAGACAGTTCTTTCCAGCATGGCCCTTGCTGCACTGCAGTCCTTTCTAACCCCAGTGTAATAGACCTTTTTCACAGATCTTCCAAGTTAACTTGGATTGGAGAATTGCTTCTCTCAGTCTGGCATTTGGCTAGAGTTATTATTTAAAGGTATTTGGAGTTGCTAGGAGGAAGCTTGTAACCATTCTTGCTCTTACTCTGCCTCCTTATCTCTGCCTAATGACTTACTTTTTGAATGTACATTTTAGAAGAATTATTGCAGCAAAATATAGGAATTTAAAATATTGGAAAGAACCAAGAAATATTTATTTGTTTTCAAAAACTGCCCCTCCCCCCAAAAGACTAATTGTACAGAAAGCTTTGCAAGAGAGTTAACTAGGAAAGTCACTTGAAGTGAATCTTTAATGTAAGAATATCAGAATAATAATGAAAGCTAAAAATGATATGTAGTCTGAGCTTCTTTGAGGTGTTTTCCCAAGCATTCTGTTTCCCTATCATAAAGTCAGTTGGGTCCCCTCTAACATGAGTAAGAGAGTCTCCTTTAATTGGCTACCTACATCTATGAGGTTCAATTCATATAAGATGGAACAAGGGCATATATTAAGGACTTATCTGTAGAAAATTCTGGATATTCAAAGAAGCATAAAAATATGTTCACTGGTCTTATTTTCAAAGCACTTGGGAAACCTAAAGTTTCTCTATTAAAATCTATGTAATAATGCTGACGATAATGATATTTATAATGATAATGTTAATAAATTCTTGATTACTTTTCCTATGAAGAGATAGAAACCTAAAAACTATCCCTCAACTCAAGAAAAGTTTTCATGAGTTAAGGACAACACTTCCAACCAAGATGGAAGAGAGAAAACAGGCACTGTGATAAGTGCTCCTCTTTCCCCTCAAAAGCAACATGAGAGGGGTGGCTAGGTGGCGTAGTGGATAAAGCACCGGCATTGGAGTCAAGAGTACCTGGGTTCAAATCCTGTCTCAGACACTTAATAATTGCCTAGCTGTGTGGCCTTTAGCAAGCCACTTAACTCCATTTGCCTTACAAAAAAAAAAAACCCAAAAAAGAAAAAAAAACATGAGAGAAACCTCTTAACAAAAATTCTGTCATCAAAACCCAGAAAGAGAAGCTAGGAGAAGAACATCTACCCAGAAGGTGTGTCTCAAGGGACTGTGAGTGAACCTGGAGATGAGAGCAGAGGATCAGTGAAGACACAGCAGCTGGGGGAAGCTAGAGGGCCAGCCTCAGCCATAGAGACTTTGGTGAGTGATAAGTGTGAAATCCAACTTTAGCTGTGGAGTCTTTGCCTGGGGGAGAGGAGCTACAGGAGGCTGAGTTCCAGCACAAAGTCTTAAAGCACACCTGGAAAACAACCAGCTGAGCCAGGGACCTGAGCTCCATACTTTCAGCAGAACACTTTGCCCAGAACAAAATATAAACAACACCCCCCCACCTCACCCCCAGAGCAACAGAATTCACTCAACAGAAAGAGATTAACTCCCTCCCCCAGGGCCCAGCCCAGTCAGTGTTCAAGGTCAACTCAGACCCTGCTGCTGAGGACCTCACTCCAGAGAGAGCAACCAGCTCCCCCTACTGGCTTGTCCTTGAAATTACTAAGCCAAGTGAACAAAGCCTCTAGGATCTTCAAGAGCAAACTTCTGAGAACCGGCTCCCCCCCAACACAAGATGAAAAAAGGCCAGAGAAATACTTAGAAGAGAAAGATACCTAAAGAGATCTAGCCCTGCTGAGGAGAATATGAATTGGTCTCCAGCCCAGGAAGACTTCCTTGAAGAAATCAGGAAGGAGTTTAAAATTCAATTGGAAAAATTGGGAAAGGAAACTCAAGACAAAATTAAAATGGTGTAAGATAAAATTAACATCTTGCAACAAGAAAACAAATACATGGAAAATACAATTGGACAAACTCAAAATGAGAATAACTCTCTCAGATCTTCAATTAGGTAAATGCAAAAAGAAAATCATTCTTTCAAAACTACATTTAGAGAAATAGAAAATTCCTCCAAAAATTGAATGGACCAATTGGAAAAGGAGTCTCAAAAGATAAATAAAGAAAAACCTTGTTCTCTTAAACAAAGAATGGAATTGGCAGAAACCAATGACTTCATGAGACAACAAGATTGTATTACACAAAACCAAAAGATCAGAAAACAGAAAAAATGTAAAATACCTCATCAGAAAAACCACTGACCTTGAGAACCATTAGAAAATGGAGAATCTGAGAATTATAGGCCTTCCTGAAAACACTGAAAAGAAAAAGTCCTGGACTTAATATTACAGGATTTAGTGATGGAAAATTGCTCTATCATGGAACCAAACGGCAAAATAGTTATTGAAAGAATACATCATTTCCCTCCAGAAAGATATCCTAAAATGAAAACACCCAGCAATATTGTAGCCAAATTCCAGGGCTATCAGATAAAAGAAAAAAATCTGACGAGCAGCCAGAATGAAAAAGAAAATTAAACACCAAGGAGCTACAATAAGTATTATGCAGGACCTGGCTGCAGCAACATTTAGGGATTGAAAGGGCCTTGGAATGCAACAAAGAATTTACTACCTGGCAAAACTGAGCCTTCTCTTCAAGGGGGAAAAAAAGATGGATATTTAATGAAATAGGAGAGCTCCAAGATTTCATGATGAAAAGACCAGAGCTAAATTGAAAATTTGGCCATAAAAACAGGAGGCTCAAGAGACACATGAAAATGTTAAAAAAAAAAACTGCTATACAATAAGATAAAGCTGGCTGAATATCCACTTTGGAGAAAGATTCTCATAACTCTTGAGAATTGAAATTCTATTAGAGAGAATATATATATAGCCAGAATTGATAGATGCTCATAACTTTTCTGTGACTCAGATAGAATCATTTAAAAAAAATACCTCCTTAAAAATAGGGGGGTAGGGGCAGCTACGTGGTGCAGTGGATAGAGCACTGGTCTTGGAGTCAGGAGTCCCTGAGTTCAAATCCAGCCTCAGACACTTAATAATTACCTTGCCAGGTGGCCTTGGGCAAGCCACTTAACCCCATTGCCTTGGAAAACCTAAAAAAAACATTGGGGGCAGCAAAGAGAAAGGAGGTTGGAGGGAGACTGAATAGGGTAAATCTGATTATATCAAGAGGTAGGAAAGACCTATTGTAATTGAGGGGAAGAAGGGAGGAGGTGAAAACAACCTTAATATGAATCTCATCAGAATTGTCTTAAAGTTAAATTAGACGCACTTAATCAAGTTAAAAAACTTACCTTACCTTTCAGGTATTAAAAGGGGAATAGGGGAGGGGAAGATGAGTAGGGAGTGAAAAAGGGGAACTAACAGAAGGAAGGAAAGGAGGGGGAAAAAGGGGAAGGGGTTGATATAAGAGAGCAAACACACTGACTGTGGTGGTATTCAGAAAGAAAACACTGGGGAATGTGGATAAAGAGAAAAAGGGAAAAATGCAAACAAAAGAAAGATAGCATGGAGGGCAATAAAGAGTTAGTAATTATAACTTTGACTGTGAATGGCATGAACTCTCCCTTAAAATGTAAGTAAATAGCAGAGTGGATTAAAAACCAGAACCCTACAATATTCTACTTACAAGAAAATCATTGGAACCAGAGAGATACATATAAAATAAAGGAAAAAGGTTGGAGCAAAATATATTTTGCTTTAGCTGAAGTGAAAAAAGGAGGGGTAGCAATCCTTATCTTAGGCAAAGCAGCTGCAAAAATTGATAGCATTAAAAGTAATAAGAAAGGAAACTATATCCTCCTAAAAGGTACCACAGACAACAAAGTAATTTCAATACTAAATATGTTTGCACCCAATGAGACAGCATCCACATTCTTAAAGGAGTAGTTGAAAGAGTTACAGAAAGACACAGACTGCAAAACTCTATTAGTAGGGGACATCAACCGCCTGCTCTCAGATTTAGATAAATCAAGTCAAAAAAATAAACAAGAAGGAAGTTAAGGAGGTAAATAGATTGCTGGAAAGTCTAGATATGATAGACCTATGGAGGAAATTGAATGGGGATACAAAGACTTTCTTTCTGCAGTACACAGCATTTACACAAAAATTGACCATACTAGGACACAAAAACCTAATGATCAATTGCAGAAAGGCAGAAATAGTGAATGAATCTTTCTCAGATTATAATGCAATAAAAATCATATGCAATACTGGGTCAGGGAGATATAGAGCCAGAACTAATAGGAAACTAAATAACCTCATTTTTAAAGAATGAGTGAATCAAGCAACAAATTATAGAAAGAATTAATTATTTCATCCTAGATAATGACAATAATGATACAACTAGCCACTCAAGGGATCCACTCAAGGCAGATGTCAGGGGATGTATTATATCTTTAAATGCTTTCCTGAATAAATTAGAGAAAGAAGAAATCAATGAACTAAATATGCAACTTAAAAAATTAAAGAACAAATTAACCCCCCCAATTAAATATGAAATTAGAAATTCTAAAAATTAAAGGAAAAATTAGTAAAAATCAAAAGGCAAGAAAAATTTGAACTAATAAAGAAAACCAAGAGCTGGTTTTATGAAAATAAAGCAACAAAATTGATAAACCTCTGGTCAATTTGATTAAAAAATAGAAAGAAGAAAATCAAATTGCTAGTATCATAAATGAAATAGGTGAACTCACCACCAATGAGGAATAAATTAAATAATAATTCCAAATTATTTTGCACAACTCTATTCCAATAAATTTCACTATGTAAATGAAATGGATGAATATTTACAAAAATATAAATTGCCAAGATTAAAGGAAGAAGAAATTAAAACCTAAATAACTCTGTCTCAGATAAAAGAAATTCAACAAGCCATTACTGAACTGCCTAAGTAAAAATCTCCAGGGCCAGATGAATTCACAAGTGAATTCTATCAACATTTAAGGAACAATTGGTTCCAATTCTATATAAACTCTTTGGAAAAGTAGGTGAAGAGGGAACTTGGCCTAACTCTTTCTATGACACCAATATGGTGCTGATACCTAAACCAGGAAGAGTTAAAACAGGGATGGACAATTATAGAACTATTTCCCTGATGAAAATAGATGCAAAAAATCTTAAATAAAATCTTAGCAAAATTATTAAAAAATTATTACAACACATTATCATTAGGATAATACATTATGATCAAGTAGAATTTATCCCAGGAATATTAGGAAAACTGACAGTATAATTAATTATATCAATAGCATGTGTATCAGAAATCATATGATCATCAATAGAAGCTGAAAAAGCTTTTGCAAATATACATCACCCATTCCTAATAAAAACACTTCAGAATGTAGGAATAAATGATTTGTTCCTTAGTATAATAAGCAGTATCAATCTGAAACCATCAACAATCCTTTGGGTGAAAATTGGACAGGTTTGAGGCCTTCCCAATAAAATCTGGGGTGAAACAAAGATGCCCATTATCACCACTATAATTCAATATCCCACTGGTAATGTTATCCTCAGAAATAAGAGAAGAAAATGAAATTGAAGGAATTAGTATAGGGAAGGTAGAAACAAAACTCTCACCCTTTGTAGATTACAAGATACTATACCTAGAGAATCCCCAAAACTCATCTACAAAAGCTATTAGAAATACTTGCCAACTTTAGCAAAGTCGTGGGATATAAAATAAACCCTCACAAATCCCCAGCATTTCTATAGATGACTAGCAAGAAAGAGCAAGAAAGAGAAATCCCATTTAAAGTTACCTTAGACAAAATAAAATACCTGGGAGTCTACCTGCCAAGGCAGATTCAAAAACTTTTTGAAAACAATTTCAAAAATCTTCTCATGCAAATAAATCCACATTTAAATACCTGGACAAACATCAACTGTTCATGGATAGATTGAGCTAATATAATAAAAATGACAATTCTAACAAAATTAAACTACTTGTTTAGTGCTCTAACAATCAAAATTCCAAAAAAAAATACTTTAATGAGTATTAAAATATTGTAAGTAAATTTATATAGAGAAATAAAAAGTCAAGAATTTCCAGGAATTCAATCAAAAAAAGCACAAAAGAAGGTGGTTTATCCTTACCAGATCTAAAATTATATTATAAAGCATCAGAATCAGTGGAAAAGACTAAGTGCAATAGCAGGAAATGATTATAGTAATCTGCTGTTTGATAAACCCGGGGTCCAACTATTGGGATAAAAACTCTCTTCCATTAAAACTGCTGGGAAAATTGGAAGTTAGCATGAAAGAAACTTAGATTAAACCAAAACCTCATACCCTATAACAAGATAAGGTCCAAATGTATACAGGATTTAGACATAAAAAAAACAATACCATAAGCAAACTAGAAGATCAAGGCATTGTTTACCTGTCAGATCTATGGAAAGGGAAACAGTTTATAGCCAAGAGACGGGGAACATCATTCAAAACAAACTACATAATTTTGAATACATTAAATTAAAAAGCTTTTGCACAGACAAAACCACTGTAACCAAGATCAAAAGAAATGTAGTATATTGGGAAACAATTTTTGCAACTAGTACTTCTGACGAAGGACTCATTTTGAAAATCTAGAGAACTGAGTCAAATTTTCAAAAAAAACAAACCATTCCCCAATGGCTATGCAAAGACAACTTGCAGTTGAGGAAATCAAATCAATCCATAGTCATATGAAAAATTGCTCCAAATCATTACTTATTAGTGAAATGAAAATTAAAGCATCTCTCTCTGAGATACCACCTCACACCTCTCAGACTGGCCAATATGACCAGAAAGAACAATGATCTATGTTGGAAGAGGTGTGGGCAATATAGTACACTATTACATTGTTGGTGGCACTGTAAACTCATCCAATGTTTCTGAAGAGCAATTTGGGATTATGCCCAAATGGCAACAAAAATGTGCATACCCTTTAACCCAGCAATACAACTACTGGATCTATACCCTGAAGAGATTATGAAAAAGGGTAAAAACAGCACTTGTCCAAAATTATTTATAGCACCCCTGTTTGTGCTGGCATAAAAATTGGAAATTAAGTTAATGTCCTTCATTTGGGGGAATGGCTTAACAAACTGTGGTAAATGTTTGTCATGGAACACTATAGTTCTATTAGAAACCAGGAGGGATGGAAATTCCAGGAAACCTGGAAACGTTTGCATCAACTGATACTGAGCAAGATGAGCAAAACCAGAGAAACATTGTACCCCATAATAGTAACTTGGGTGTGATGATCAACCTTGATAGACTTGCTCATCCCTTTAATGCAACAACCTGGAACAATTTTGGGCTATCTACAATGGAGAATACCATCTGCATCTAGAGAAAGAATTATGGACTTTGAACAAAGACCAAAGACTATTACCGTCAAATTAGAAAAGAAATGTTATAATATTATGTAATTTTACTATCTCAGGCTTTATTTTTCTTCCTTAAGGATATGATTTCTCTGTCATCATTCAACTGAAATCAATGTATAACATGGGACTAATGTAAAAACTAACAGAATGCTTCCTGTGGGGGTGGGTGGGAGGGAAGCAAGAACAGGGGAAAAATTATAAAACTCAAAATAAATAAAATCTTTCTTAAAAATGATTGGACTAGCTGAAAGTCATTATCAGGAAATGAGTCTTGAATTATTTTTAAAGAATTTCAATAGGAAAATTACCCTGATATCTCAGATGCAGGGGGGCAAAATAGAAATTGATAGAATCATCCAATCTCCTCCTGAAAGATATCCAAAAATAAAAATACCCCACCCCTAGGAATATTATAGTCAAATTTCTGAACTAACAATTCAAAGAGAAAATATTACAAGCAGCCAGAAGGAAGCAATTCAATTATTGTGGAGCTACCATCAATAATACACAGGACTTAACAACATACACATTTAAAGCTTGGAAGGCAAAAGAGTTTGAAATGCAATTGAGAATCAACTATCCAGCAAAACTGAATATCTTCTTCCAGGGGAAAAATGGACATTCAATAAAACAGGGGAATTTCAAATGTTCCTGCTGAACAGAAAATTTGATCTTCAAGTATAGGACTCAGATAAAGCATAGGAAGGATATATGGGAAAAGTAAATTATGAGGGATTTAATGATGATTAACTGTGTGTATTCCTGCATAGGAAGATGATACTGATAATGCTCATATGAGCCTTCTCATTTATTAGAGCATAGAAGAAGCAAATGTAGAAAAGACACAGGAGGGAGCTGAATTGGAAGGTAAGATGTGTTGTAAAAATTAAGCCAAAGGGTGAAAAGGAAATGTATGAGAGAAAGTGAAAGGAGTGGTAGAATTGGCTAAGATATTTCAGGTAAAAGAGACAAGAAAAAGCTTTTACAATGGTGTAGAAGGTAAAGGGAAATGAGTGAGCCTGCATTCTCATCAGAAATGGTTCAGAGAGGAAACAACATAAATACTTAATAGGATATAGAAATCTAGAGGAAAAAGGATAGAAAGTTGATGGGAGAAAAAAAGAAAAGGGGATGGCAGGGGAGATGTAGGTGATAGAGAAGAGGGTAGATCATGGGATAGGATAGTCAGATATAACACATTTTTTTTCTTTTTTTCCCAGATGGTGGGATTTGGTGGTCTATCAGGGATCCTGTGGCTGGGTCTCTGGGGTAGGATGTAGGCTTTGGTCCTCCTGACCCCAGGGTAGGTGCTCTGTCCTCTGCACCATTTGGCTGCCCCACAGGGACTGAATGAAAGGAGAGATAAAATATCATAGATGGTAGTGGGGAGGAATGGATGGAGGGCATTGCTATCAGCAACAGCAACTGTGAAAAAATATGGAAGTAACTTTTCTAATAGACTTATGGTAAAGTATGTGACCCACCATAGAGACAGAATTGATAGTACATGATCACATAATGAAGTCCCTTTCTTTCACTTTCTTTCTCATGTTTTTTTTTTTTAATTTTTTTGTTGGGAGGGAGGATTGTGTTTACTCTTACAACAAAATTATTTCAGTAATGTGTAAATAAATAAAATGTAAATTAAAATTTAAAAAAGCATTTACAACCAAAAAAAGAAACTATGAATGGATGGACTTTAGAGAAGCATGGAAAGAATAACATTAACTAATGCTGAGTAAAGGGAGCAAAAGCAAGGGAACATTGTACACGTTAGCATCAACATTACAAGTTGATCAGCTTTGATGGATGGAGCTACTCACAGATCTTCACAGAGCTAGGACAGCCCTGGGAAATCTGTTAGGGACAATGCTATCCACATCCAGATGAAGAAAAAAACCAAAACAACAGCAACAACAATAAACCTACAGAATCTGAAGAAACACTATATTCACTTTTTAAAATTTTCTTTTATGTTTTTCTTTACTATGTCATGATTTCCTTCCTTTTCCCTTAGTCCTAACTCCTCATAGAGAAAATGACTGATTTGTAAATATGTTTAACTCAAATGTACATGATCAATATTTATTTGACTGCTTGCTTTTGAGTGGAAGGAGCTGTCAAAGGAAGGTGGAAGGAAATTATGTAACATAAATATGCATGTGAATTAATGTTGAAAACATTTCATAACATGTAATAGAGAATAAAATAAAATGTCAATTTGAAAAAAAGAAATACATATAATGAGAGCTAGTGATTATAATAAAATAAAATAAAATAAAAATGGAAACCTTTTATTTTTCAGGAGAGATATGGTAAAGTTGACTTCAGTTATGGATGAGGGAAAAGTTGAAGTACAATATGTTTATAATTACAAATAAAATTAAGAATGGGAAAAAAGCAAAAAAATAATTCTTTTCAGATTTTTTTAAATTAACAAAACCTAAACAGAAGAAATGAGATATTTTTTTGAGAAAAAACAAGATATATTGTGGTTATGAGGCCTTTTTAACCATAAATTATGCTTTCCTGCAAAGCCTAGGACAGAATGAGGTTCAATAAATTCCATAAAAATACATCACTTTTCTCTGATTCTCTGACTACATGGGAAGTAAATGATTCAATATGAACAGCTCTCCAAAGGCACATGTAGTTCTTGATATCTTATTGATTCAATGATGAAATCATTTAGATTCAAATAAATCTGGATTGTCCATCAATTGGGGAATGGCTAAACAAATACTATAAATATTGTTGTTCTACAAGAAGCCATAAATGGTTGGACTCTAGAGAAGCATCGAATGACTTACAGGATTTGATGCTGAGCAAAGTGAAGAGAACCAAGAGAACAATGTACACATTAACAACAACACTGTGAGATGATCAATCTTGATGTAAGCAGCTGCTCTCAGCAGTTCAGAGAGCTACGACAACCATATTAGACTGACTAGACTGACTATGGACAATGCTATCCCCATCTAAAGGAAGAAAAACAAAACAAAACATAACAAAAGACCCTACTAGAATCAGATGAAAACATTATAAAAATTATCTCTTATGTATCTCTTTCCCTTAATCCTAATTCTTCATACTGAAAATGACTAATCTGTAAATATGTTTACTAAAAATATGTATGTACAATGCTACCCTGACTGTTTACTGCTGAGGAGAGTGGAGTAGGAAGGGAGGGTGGAAGGAAATTTTGAAACAAAAATATACATGTGCATATGGATTTAAAAATAAATAAATTTAAAAATAAATAAATATTGGGTGTTAATGAACAAGAATTGTGCCCCAGGGGATTTATTAGAAAATTGACATCCAATGATTTAATGTATGAGTTTCTGATTAGGAAAGAACTCTGCACATTGTATTGTATTTTAGGGCTTGGATTAAGAGAATGTAAGAATTATTATTATACTATCTGACCAAAGCAAAACCTAGAGATTTTTAAAAACATTATAAAGAAAATATCTTCTGATATATTGGGGGCAAGATAGAAATTGAAAGAATTTTCCAATCACATTCTGAAAGAGATTCTATATCCATAATTCCCTGGAATATTATAGGAAAATTACAGAGCTCCCACATCAAAGAAAAATATACTACAAGCAACCAGAAAAATGAAAAAAAAAACAAAATAAAACCAAAAATCAATTAGAATATCATGTAGCCACAGTCATATACGATCCATCATCTTCCAGGATAAAGGCATAGATTAAGGTATTCCAAAAGGAAAAGGAACTAAGATTATAGAGAAGAGAATTCTACCCCACAAAAGCAGTTTGGTGATCCAGTTGACTGAGCCTGTATTTAGGGCCTGGACTTAGGAAAACTGAGTTCAAATTTAACTTCAGACACTTACATGCTATTTGACCCTGATCAAATTATTTAACCCTGTTTGCCTCAGTTTTCTCATTTGTAAAATCAACTAGAGAGGGAAATCATAAACTGCTCTATTTTCATTTCCAAGAAATTCCCAAATGGTCTCACAAATAGTCTGATAGAACTGAAACAACTGAAAAGCACCCAGAAAAACTGAATATAATGCTATCGATGAAAAATGGATATTTAATGAAATAGAGAAATGATGAAAATACTGATTACTAGAGCTAAATAGAAAATTTTACATTCAAACAACTCAAGAGAAACAAAAACTTAATTAGTTTAAACGGTTGACAATATTATATGAGAAAATGATATATAAATTAACTCCTAAGAACTTTATCCTTATTGAAACTCTCAGAAAAAAACTTTTCATAGAAATAGTACATAAGTAGGAGTCTATTGTTGGAATAATTTAAATAAAAAAAGAAGGCTTAAAATATCCAAATAAAAGATGCCCCTAAAGATAAGTGGTTTAGATGGAGAAAAAATGGTAGGCAGGGAAAATTGTATCCACCCCTCTACTAAGCTGGTTCCAAGAGTGAACATTACCAACACTAAAAAACACATAGTTGGAAATTAAGACCGGAAGACATTGAGAGAAAAGCTAAGGTAATAGTTTTTTAAAAAGAGGTCAGATTAAGGGAGGCATCGATAAAATCTAAACAGCTTTTTAAAAAATGGGACAAGGTAATAAAAGGGAAGGATTGAGAGAAAACAAGATGGAGAGAAATAGCAATTATAACTGTGAATACAAATGGTATGAACTTACTCCTAAAATAAAAGCAGATAACAGAGTGGACTAAAAAATTAGAATCCAAAAATATATATTTTTAAAAAAGACCCACTAGACACACAGTTAAAATAAGGAAGTAGATGCAGGATGATTAAGCTGAATTTAAAAAGGCAGAATAATAATCATGATTTCAAAACAATAATTGACTTAATTTAAAAAATATTTAAGGAAGCTACATTTTGCCAAAGAAGTACCATAAATAAGGAAGTTAAAAAAATATCAAAATATATATTAGGATATATATGTATACATATATATATATATATATATATATATATACTATATATTAGATAATATTCAAATTCTTAATCAGTTAAATGAAAAAAGGGAGAAATAATAAAATTATATTAATGAAGTATATTAAATTATCATTCTTAGACCTAGTAAATCTAAACATGATTAAGCAAGAAAGAAATTGAGGAGATAAATAGAATTATAAAAAAATTAGATGTGATAAATCTATCAAAAATTAAATTGGAATAAAAAAGAATGGGTTTTTTCAGCTACATATGGCAACTTCACAAAAATTGAATGTTTCAGGATTTAAATATTATACACAAATATTTTGAAATGCATAAAAGCAGAAATAGTGCATATACATTTTCCAGAGGGTAATATAAATTAAAAATAATTTAAGAATTTTAGAAGTCTAGATTTGAAGAAATGATTGGAAACTAACGATTTTTAAAATGAATGTGTCAAAGAGCATACTGAAAATAATTAACACTTATATTAAATCTAATGACAATATCAAAATTTAGGCAGTGGAGAAAAATCAATAAATATATAAATATGTATATCTCAAAGCTTACAGCAATAAAGGAAATAAATCTTTTAAAGAAAAATTATTTCCCAAACTTTATAAACTATTTTGAAAAAGAATAGGTGAAGAAAAGTTCTGCCAAATTCTTTTAAGACATAAATATGATTTTGATATCTAAACCAGGAATAGACAAAATAGAGAAAGAAAATTATAGACCAATCTCCCGAATGAATATTGCTGCAAAAATTTAAATGGGATATTAGCAAAGAAATTATAGCAGTTTTTCACTAGAATAATGCATAATACCTAGGTTGGATTTATTTCAGTAAAGCAAGGCTGGTTCATTATTTGAAAATTTATCAGGATTACTGATAATATCAATAAGAAAACTAAGAGAAATCATATGATTATTTCAATATATGTTGAAAATGCTTTTAACAATATATAGCACTTTTTTATTAAAAACACTTAAGAGCTTAAAAATTAGTTTTTCCTCAAAATAGAAAAGAAATGTCTTTGTAAAACCTTTAGCAAGTATTATGTGCAATAGTGACAAGCTGGAAGCATTCACAATTAGATCATGGATAAAACAATGAGGCGTATTATCACTGTTATTAGTCAATATTTTCTAAAAATGTTAGCTACATCATTAAGAGAGAAAAAGAAATTGTAGAAATTAGAATAGGTAAGGGGAAAATGAAGCTATCTCTCTTTGCAGGTGATATAATTGTGTAGTTAGAGCATGTAAGACAATCAACTTAAAAAACTAAATGAAACAATTAACAAATTTAGCAAAGTTGAAGGAAATACAGTTAATCTACATAAATCGCTATCATTTCTCTATATTATCAACAAAGCCTAGCTAAAAAAATGAATTTCAAAGAACGCAGCAATAGAAAATAAAAAAAAAATATTTGGGAGTCTGCCTGCCAAGACAAACCAAGGAACTCTATTAATACAATTGTAAAACAGCCTATAAGCAAACAAACAAACAAACAAACAAACAAAGAAAAATAAATGAATGAATGAATGAATGAATGAATAAATAAATATGTCAGATTTAGACAACTGAAAATATCAATTGTTCATGGGTAGAATAAATTAATAAAATAAAAAGGACCATTTTTCTTACTCAACATTTTTAAAGCTTGCCATTGAAACTATCAAAAGTTATTTTATAGTCCTAGAAAAGGAATGACAGAATTTATCTGATAGAACAAATGATCAAAAATTTCAAGTTAAACCAGTGAATAAATTTAAAGAAGGTGGCTTAGCCATACCAGATCTATAACTGTGTTAAAAAGTGATAATGGGTGGATCATTAGAGCAAATTACTTTTTTAAAATTAATTTTTAATAAAGACATTGAGTTTTACAATTTACCCCCAATCTTACTCCCCTCCTCCACTCCCCCACAGAAAGCAATATGTCAGTCCTTACTTTGTTTCCAAGTTGTACCTTGATCCAAATTGACTGTGATGATAGAGAAATCATATCCTTAGAGAAAAGACAAGAATTCTAAGAAGTAACAAGATCAGACAATAAGATACGCTATTTTTTCCCCTAAATTAAAGGGAATAGACCTTGAACATTGTTCAAACTCCACAGCTCCTTATCTGGTTACAGATGGCACTCTCCTTTGCAGACAGCCCAAAATGGAATGAGTGAGTCCTTCAAGGTGGATCATCACTCCGGTGTTTTTGTTAGGGTATACAGTGTTTTTCTGGTTCTGCTCATCTCACTCAGCATCAGTTCATGCAAATCCCTCCAGGCTTCCCTGAAATCCCATCCCTCCTGGTTTCTAATAGAACAATAGTGTTCCCTGACATACCACAGTTTGCTAAGCCATTCCCCAATTGAAGGAAATTTACTTGATTTCCAATTCTTTGCCACCACAAACAGGGCTGCTATAAATGTTTTTGTACAAATCATGTTTTTAGCCTTTTTCCTCATCTCTTCAGGGCATAGATCCAGTAGTGGTATTTCTGAGTCAAAGGGTATGCACATTTTTGTTGCCCTTTGGGCATAGTTCCAAACAGCTCTCCAGAATGGTTGGATGAGTTCACAGCTTCACCAACAATGTAATAGTGTCCCATATTTTCCACAATCCGTCCAACAATGATCATTATCCTTCCTGGTCATATTGGCAAATCGTAGGGGTGTGAGGTGGTACCTCAGAGAAGCTTTAATTTGCATTTCTCTAATAACTAATGATTTAGAGCATTTTTTCATATGGCTATGGATTGCTTTGTTCTCCTCATCTGTAAATTACCTTTACATATCCTTTGACCATTTGTCAATTGGGAAATGGCTTTTTGTTTTAAAAATATGCCTCAGTTCTCTGTATATTTTAGAAATGAATCCTTTGTCAGAATCATTAGTTGTAAAGATTGTTTCCCAATTTACTACATTTCTTTTGATCTTGGTTACATTGGTTTTATCTGTGCAAAAGCTTTTAAATTTAATGCAATTGAAATCATCTAACTGGTTTTTGGTGATGTTCTCCAACTCTTCTTTAGTCATAAACTGTTCCCCTTTCCATAGATCTGACAGGAAAACTAATCCTTGATCTTCTAATTTGCTTATAGTATTGTTTTTTATGTCTAAGTCCTGTAACCATTTGGATCTTATCTTGGTAAAGGGTGTTTGGTGTTGGTCTAATCTAAGTTTCTTCCATACTAACTTATCCCAGCATTTTTTCTCAAAGAGGGAGTTTTTATCCCAATGGCTGGACTCTTTGGGTTTATCAAACAGCAGATTGCTGTAATCATCTCCTGCTTTTACACCTAGTCTATTCCACTGGTCCACCATTTTATTTCTTAGCCAATACCAAAAGTTTTGATGACTGATGCTTTATAATATAATTTTAGATCACGTAGGGCTAAGCCACTTTATTTTGCACTTTTTTTCATTAATCTCCTGGCAATTTTTGACTAGTTATTTCTCCATTTGAATTCACTTACAATTTTTTCTAACTCATTAAAGTAATTTTTTGGAATTTTGATTGGTAGGGCACTAAACAGATAGTTTAGTTTTGGTAGAATTGTCATTTTTATTATATTAGCTCTATGTATCCATGAGCAGTTGATATTTGCCCAGGTATTTAAATCTGATTTAATTTGTGTGAGAAGTGTTTTATAATTGTTTTCAAAAAAGATTCTGAGTCTGTCTTGGCAAATAGACTGCCAAGTATTTTATATTGTCTGAAGTTACTTTGAATGGGATTTCTCTTTCTAGCTCTTCCTGCTGTTTCTTGCTAGACATATATAGAAAGGTTGAGGATTTATGAGGGTTTATTTTATAAACTGCCACTTTCCTAAAATTGCTAATTGTTTCCAGGAGTTTTTTGGATGATTTCCTGGGATTCTCTAGGTAGTCCATCATGTCATCTGCAAAGAGTGAGAGTTTTGTCTCCTAATTCCCAATTCTAGTTCCTTCAATTTCTTTTTCTTATCTAATTGCTGACGCTAACATTTCTAATACAATATTGAATAGTAGTGGTGATAATGGGCACCCTTGTTTCACCCCTGATCTTATTGGGAATGCCTGTAGTCTCTCCCCATTGAAAATAATGCTTGTTGATGGTTTCAGGTAGATACTGCTAATTATTTTAAGAAACAGTCCATTTATTCCTATACTCTCTAGTGTTTTTAATAGGAATGGATGCTGTGTTTTGTCAAAAGATTTTTCAGCATCTATTGATATGATCATATGATTTCTGATAGGTTTGTTGTTGATATAATTGAGTATACTCACAGTTTTCCTAATATTGGACCAACCCTGCATTCCTGGAATAAATCCTATTTGATCATAATGTATTATCCTGGTGATAACTTGTTGTAATCATTTTGCTAAGATTTTATTTAAGATTTTTACATCTATATTCATTAGGGAAATAGGTCTATCATTTTCTTTCTCTGTTTCAACTCTTCCTGGTTTAGGTAACAGCACCATATTAGTTTCATAGAAAGTGTTAGGCAGAGTTCCATCTTTCCCTATTTTTCCAAGGCGTTTATATAGAATTGGAACCAATTGTTCCTTAAATGTTTGGTAGAATTCACTTGTGAATCCATCAGACCCTGGAGATTTTTTTTTAAGGGAATTCAATGATGGCTTGTTGAAATTCTTTTTCTGAGATAGGGTTGTTTAGGTATTTAATCTCTTCTTCATTTAACCTGGGCAATTTGTATTTTTGTAAATATTCATCCATTTCACTTAGATTATCAAATTTATTGGCATAGAGTTGGGCAAAATAATTTGAATTATTACTTTAATTTCCTCCTCATTGGTGGTGAGTTCACCTTTTTCATTTATAGCAATTTTTTTTCTTCTTTCTTTTTTTTAATCAAATTGACCAGAGGTTTATCAATTTTATTGGTTTTTTTCATAATACCAAATTTTGGTTTTATTTATTAATTCAATAGTTTTTCTGCTTTCAATTTTATTAAATTCTCCTTTAATTTTTAGAATTTCTAATTTGGTATTTAATTGGGGATTTTTGATTTGTTCTTCTTTATGTCCTAGTACATGGTCAATTTTTCTATAAGTTCCATGTACTGCAGAGAAAAAGGTATCTACCTTTCTATCCACGTTCAGTTTCCTCCATAAGTCTACCATATCTAAATTTTCTAACAGTCTAACCTCCTTAACTTCTTTCCTGTTTAATTTATGATTCGATGTATCTAGATCTGATAGTGGGAGGTTGAGGTTTCCCACTAGTAGTGTTTTGCTGTCTATGTCTTCCTGTAGTTCTTTCAGCTTCTCCTCTAAGAATTTGGGTGCTGTCCTACTGGGTGAATATATATTCAATATTGTAATGACTTTGTTGTCTATGGTACCTTTTAGGAGGATAAAGTTTCCTTCCTTATCTCTTTTAAAGCTATCTATCTTTGCTGCTGCTTCATCTCAGATAAGGATTGCTACCCCTGCTTTTTTTTTACTTCATCTGAAGCAAAATATATTTTGCTCCAACCTTTTACCTTTACTCTATATGTATCTCTCTGCTTCAAATGAGTTTCTTGTAAGCAGCATATTGTAGGATTCTGGTTTTTAATCCACTCTGCTATTTGCTTATGTTTTAAGGGAGAGTTCATCACATTCACATTCAAAGTTATGAGTACTAATTCTTTATTCCATCCATGCTACCTTCCCTCTGTTTGTATTTTCCCCCCTTTCCCCCTTTCATCCATATTCCCCAGTATTTTGTTTCTGAATACAACCCCCTTCAGTGTGTTTGCCCTCCTATATCAGCCCTTCCCCTTTCTTTCCCCTTTCCCTTTTTCTCTTTTCCCTTCCCTTCCTTTTGTTATTTCCCATTTCCCCCCACTCCCCTTCCCTTTCTCCATCCCCCTCCCCTTTTCCCCTTTTAATACTTGAAAGGTTAGATGTTTTATAATTAACTGAGTATGTGTAGGTTGACTTTAAGCCAAGTCTGATGAGAAGAAGATTCAGATGTTTCTCATCTGCTCCCTTCTTCCCCTCTATTACCATAGGATTTTTGTACCTCTTAGTGTAATGAGATTTAGCCCATTCAATCCACTCCCTCCTCCACTCTCTTCCTGTCACACTTTTTAAGGAGGTAGTGTTTTTTAGATCATTCTATGTAAGTCATAGAAAATTCTGAGCGTTTGTCCCTTCTAGTTCACTATATTCTATCGAGTAGTGTCAAAATTCCTGAGTGTTATTAGAGTCTTTCTCCCAAGTGGGGTTAAAGTCAGTTACATTTCTTTAGCTAACAGTCTCATGGATAGGCCATGAATGTCCTTAATTTTGGCTAGGTATATTCTCTCTGTTAGAGTTACAATTCTCAAAATTTATGAGAATCTTTTCCCCATGCTGGGATATAGCCAGTTTCCACTTACCGGATAGCATTTTTTTCCTTTTAGCGCCTCCCCCTTTGTTTTTTTTACCTTTTCATGTGTCTCTTGAACCTCCTGTTTGATGTCCAAGTTTTATGTTTAGCTCTGGTCTTTTCATCAGAAATTTTTAGAATTATTCCATTTCGTTAAATGAACATCTTTTTCCCTGGAAGAGAAGGCTCAGCTTTGCAGGGAAGTAGATTCTTGGCTGCATCCCAAGCTCCCTTGCTCTTCATAATATTTCATTCCAGGCCCTTTCATCCCTTAATGTTGATGTATCCAGGTCCTGTGGCTCCCTGATATTTAAATTGTTTCTTTCTGGCTGCTTGCAGGATTTTCTGTTTTATCTTATAGCTCTGGAATTTGACCACAACATTCCTTGGTGTTTTCATTTTAGGATCTTTTTCTGGTGGGGATCGATGTACTCTTTCAATAACTACTTTGTCCTCTGATTCCATAATATCAGGGCAGTTTTCCATCACTAGATCCTGTAACATTAAGTTAAGGCTTTTTTCTTTTCAATGTTTTAAGGAAGTCCTATAATTTTCAGGCTGCCCCTCCTCAATCTATTCTCGAGGTCAGTGGTTTTGTTGATGAGGTATTTTACATTTTCTTGTATTTTTTTCTACTTTTTAAATTTTGTTTACCTGACTTGCTGTTTCATGAATTCATTAGACTCCATTCTTTTTTGGGGGGAGGAGTTCTCTTCATTAACCGTTTGCAACTCCTTTTCCAATTGGTCAATTCTACTTTTGAAAGAGCTTTCCATTTGACCAATTGAGGTTTTGAGAGAATTATTTTCTTTTTGCATTTGCCCAATTGAGGTTCTGACAGAATTATTCTCATTTTGTATTTGTCCAATTGTACTTTCTAAGGTTTTGTTTTCTTTTTGCAAGATATTGTCTCTCCCAAATTTTTAAGCTCCTTCCTCATTTCTTCAAGGAAGTCTCTCTGTGCTGAAGAGGAGATGATATTCTCCTCAGAGGTTCTATGTCTTTCTGAGTTAGGGTCATTTCCTTCCAAGAATTTTTCTATGGATCCACCTTTTTGCTGACCCTTCTTCATTTTGCTAAGACCTTGAGTGGGGGGGGTGGCTGGTTCACAGGGGCTTGGGATCACTAAATGCTTTACTTACTGATGCTATTTTATCTGGCTGGCCAGTAGGAAGTATTGGTTGCTTTCTCTGGAGTCTCTGTGACCTTGATTGAGGCCTTCTCCGTTTGCTTGAAGGGAGGAATTGGAGCTATTGAATTCTTTTGCCTTCAATCAATGGTGCTCTTTCCCCTGGCCTGAGGTCATTAGTCAGCTGGCCTGGTTCTTCTGCTCACACATCTGGGCCTGAGGCAGAATTGGTTTTCATTTATTTGTTCTGGAAGAGGTCTGAGCTGTGATGGGACTCTGCTTTCCTCAGACCAGAGGAGCCCAGGGATGGTGTCCACAGCTCTCCTTCAGCAGAATTCTCCCTGCCCCCAGCCCTGTCTGCCAGCTCCCCGGGGACAGCACCAACACCAGCGCCTCTGCTCTGCAGTTGACTCAAGCCCCTGCTGTGTAGCACCACCTCTGATCCAGCAGGTCCGGCTCTTGGGCCCTCAGACTCCAGGCTCCAATTCAGCTCTTAATCTGATTGATCAAGGGCTGATCCTCCCTCTGAGTCAGACTCACCTGCTTGAATTTGGCCAATGCTGCTGCAGGAGACAAATCCTGAGGTAGATGTTCTTTCTCCTGTCTTTTCTTTCTGGATTTTGTGGATTGGATTTCTTTTAAGAGGTTTGTTTCATATGATTTATAAGGGAAGATAAGGAGATTTTAGAACTGTGCCTGTCTTCTCTCTGTCATCTTGGCCGGAAGTCCTGGAGCAAATTACTTTCAAAAGTACTGTTTGATAATACCAAAGATTCCAGTTTTGTGAATAAGAACACACTATTTCACAATAACTACTAGGAAGACTGAAAATTAGTATGGCAGAAACTAGATATAAACCAATATTGCACATGCTATACCAAGGTAAGGTTCAAACAAGGATATGATTTAGATATAAAAGGATGATACCATAAACCAATTATGAGAAAAAGGATTAGTTTACTTATTAGATCTATGGTGAAGGGAAAAATTTCTGAGGAGATAGAGAACATTATAAAACACAAAAGTGATATTTTTGATTATTTTAAATTACACAAGTTTTTGCAAAAATAAAACCAATGCAACCAAAATTAGAAAGACAGCAGAAAGCCAATGTTTCCAATAAAGGACTCATTTTTAAAATATATAGAGAGGGGGTGGAGCCAAGATGGCGAAAGGAAAAGAGCCTCTCTTAGGTGCTCTCTCACAAAACTAATAAATTATGGACTCTAAATTTTCAAGAGACACAACACACAGAGGGATCCAGGGAGGCAATTCTCCAGCCCAAGGTAAGCTGGAAAATAGTGGAAAGGGTCCTCTCCACAGGGTTGGGTGGGGCCACCAGGGGGAAGGAACTTCAGTCTCCGGGAGGTAGCCACAGGGAGCTGGGAGCCATTCTTCACAGCAGTGGGGACAGTTTCCTGATTTACACCCTGGGGAGCACCAGGCACAACTTGGGAGATCAGTGTGGGGGTTGGGACCCTCTGCCAGAGTGAGCCAGTGAAGCCCAGCCCTCAGGGCACTCAGTGAGCAGTGTGACATTGGCAGCCCAGGAACTGGAAACAGGTGGAGCCATTAAGTAGGAACCCCCAGGCAACTCATCCTTGAGTATTCAGTCTAGGTGGGGAGTGGAGAGAGACTTCCAGTCTGTCCTCTGTACCTGGAACATGACTCTGGGGCTCTGACCACATTTAGATCCTGATCACAATGTAGGAACCCCATAGAACAGCAGGAACTCCCCACCTCAGCCCCATGGCAGAGGAGTGTACTTATGGTCATTCACAGACCAGGAGGGAAGGCAGAGCTTCATACACTGAGATCCTTGTGGGAGGTGTCCGAGTAATATTCTAAATCTCAGGAAGCACCCCAAGACCAGGCACAGGCTGTGGAAATGAGTAAGCAGAAAAAAAAGAGGAGCACCATTGAGAAATACATTGTCTATCATCCCAAGAAGGATCAAAATACTCAATTTGAAGATGAGGAAGTACAAGCTCCTGCATCAAAAGATTGCAAAAAATAAAAAAAAACTGAAATTGGGCTTGGGCTATGACAGAGAACAAAAGAGATTTTGAAAATCAAATAAGGGAGGTAGAAGAAAAATTGGGGAAAGAAATGAGAGATGCAGGGAAAACATGAAAAAGAAGTCAGCAGCTTAGTCAAGGAGAGCCAAAAAATGCTGAAGAAAATAGCATGTTAAAAAGTAGCATAAGTCAAATGGATAAAAGTTCATATGCTTTAAAAAGCCAAATTGACCAGATGGAAAAAAAGAGATAAGAAAACTCTCTGAGGAAAACAAATCCTTCAGATCTAGAATGGAGCTGAACAAAGCTGCTGACCTTATGGGAAGCCAGGACACAATACTTCAAAACCAAAAGAATGAAAAATTAGAAGAAAATATGAAATATCACATTGAAAAAACAAATTATCTGGAAAAATGATTCAGGAAAGATAATTTAAAAATTATTGGGATACCTGAAAGTCATGAACAGGCAAAGAGCCTTGACACCTATTTTAAAGAATTCCTACAGGAAAATTGCTCAGATATACTAGAAGCAGAGGGAAAAAATAGAAAGTGAGAGAATCCACCAATCTCCCCTAGAAACAGATCCAAAAAAAAATCAACCCCCAGGAATATTGTAGCTAATTTCCAGAACTCCCAAGTCAAAGAGGAAATATTACAAGTAGCCAGAAGGACATAATTCAAATATCCTGGAGCTGCAGTCAGGATCACACAGGATTTAGCAGCAACTACATTGAAGGCTCATAGGGCTTGGAATATAATATTCCAGAAGACAAAAATAGCTTGGAATGCAACTGAGAATCAACTACCCAGCAAAACTGAACATCCTCTTCTAGGGAAAAAGATGGACTTTCAATGAACCAGGGGAATTTCAAATGTTCCTGTTAAAATGGCCAGAGGTGAGCAGAAAGTTTCATCGTCAAATACAGGACTCAGTTGATGCATAGAGAGTGGAGGGTAAAATATGAGGGACTTACTGATGATGAACTACATGTTTACTGGCATAGAAAAATGATACTGATAATACTCATAAGCAATTTCTCATTTAATAGAGCAGGTAGAAGGTGCTTTTATAGATGAAGCACAGGAGAGAGATGAATTTGAAGATATATTGTAAAAATGGAGTTAATGGCTAAAAGGGAAATGTAATGGGAGTAAGAGAAAGAAGAGGTGGAATAGGCTAAAATATTTCATATAAGTTTTTTTTATTACAATGAGCTATTGCACTGATATGGAAGGGGGGGGGAAGGTGAGGGGCAGTGGTGGAACCTTTGCTCTCATCAGAGGTTGTTAGGAGAGGAAACAGCATATATACTCAATGGGTTATAGACATGTAGAGTTAGGAGGAGAGAAGGGGGACTGGGGGATGGGGGGATGTGAGTAATGGAGGAGGAGGGTGGACTGTGGCAGAGTGGTCATACATAACATATTTTCTTTGTTACTTCTTGCAAGGGGCTGGGATTGGATGACCTGTCTGGGACTACAGGCCTGGGTGACTGCTGGGTCTTAGGGGTGGTATGTGGGCTTGGGGCCTCTTGGCCCCAGGGCTGGAGATCAGTCTGCTGTGACACTCAGCAACCCTACAGTACATTTAATAAGAGGGACAGAGTGAAAGGAGAAAGAAAATATAGTGCATGGAAGTGGGGAAGTACTAATGGAGGGAGTTGCAGTTAGCAATGGCAACAGCGGAAAATTATGGAAGCAGCTTTTGTGATGGACTTATCCTAAAGAATGTGATCCACTCACAACAGAGCTGGTTATGTTGGAACACAGACTGAAGCACATTTATTATTATTATCATTATTATAATTATCATTATAATTATTATAATAATAATTATTATTATCATCATTATCATCATCATCATCATTTTTGGGGGGTTGTGGGGCAGATGGGGTTGGGTGGCTTGCCCAGGGTCGCACAGCTGGGTGATTGTTGGATGTCTGAGGCTGGATTTGGACCCTTGTGCTCATGCCTCTGGGGTCGGTGCTCTGTCTACTGTGCCACCTGTCCGCCCCTATTTATTATTATTATCGTTTTATTTCATTTATTTCTTTTATTTATTTGTTTGTTCATTCGTTTGTTCATTCATTCATTCATTTATCTATTTATTTTGTCATTAAATTATTTATTTATCTATCTATCTATCCATCTATCTATCTGTCTGTCTGTCTGTCTGTCTGTCTGTTTATTTATTTATTTAGGTTTTTTCAGAGCATTGTAGTTGGGGAGGTTTGCCGAGGGTCACACAGCTGGGTGATTGTTGGGTGTCTGGGGCCTGATTTGGGCTTGGGTGCTCCTGACTCCAGGGCTGGTGCTCCATCCACTGTTCCACTTAACTTTTCCCTGTTATTATTATTATTATTAGTTTTAATTTTAATTTTAACTTTTTCCCTCTTTCCTTTACTTTATTGCGCATGAGGGTATATATTTTTGTGGGGTGAGGCATTATGTTTTCTCTTAAACAAGAATATTTTAGTAATGTATTAAACAACATCATTTGATATAAAAAATAAAAAATAAATAAAATTTATAGAGAACAGAATAAAATTTGTAAGAATACAAGTCATTCCTTAATTTATAAATGGTAAAGAGATATAAACTGGCTATTTTCAAATGAAGAAATTAAATCTATCTCTTGTCAAATGTCAAATGGAAAAATGATCTAAATCATGATTTAGAAAAATACAAATTAAAAGTTTAACCAAATTAAAAATTACAAATATAATGGTTAACTACACCATCATATCAGCACATGACCATCAGATTTGCTAATATGATATAAAAGGGAAATGATAAATGTTGGAATGGGTGTGGGAAAACTGGGGCACTAATGCATGATTAATGGAGAGCAATTTAGAACACTGCCCAAAAGGTGATAAAACTCTGCATAACCTTTGATCAAGCAATATTATCACTCAGTCTGTACATCAAAGATCTTTAAAAAACATGAAAGGGGCTTCTCTGTACAAAAATACTTTTAGAAACTCTTTTTTCTGGTGCAAAATGGACATCCATGTGTTGTATAACCATCAGTTAAGGAATGGTTGAACAAATTGGGGTATATCAAAATAATTCTAATTGAAATAGTTGTATTAAAATTATGAGTAGCTAGATTTTAGAAAAACTTACATGAAATGACTTGTATGAAGTGATGCTGAGTGAAGTGAACAGAACCAGGAGAATATTGTACACAATATCAAAAACATTTCATGATAAACAATAGAGAGACTTAGTTCTTCTCTGAAGTATAGTGATAAAAGGCAATTCTAAAAGAATTGTGATGAAAAATACCATTTATATATAGACTATATAGAACTATATAGGCTAAGTGTAGATCAAACTATACTATTTTCACTTTTCTATTTGAATTTTTTTCTTTCTGATAGTTTTTCCTCTTTTGTTCTGATTCTTTTTTCATTATATGACCAATATGGAAATATATTTAACATGTTTGACCACATATAACCTATATCAGATTGCTGTCTTAGGAATTAAAAAGGGAAGGAAGTAAGAGAAAAAGCCTTGGAATCTAAAATCTTAACAAAATTGAATGTTGAAAATTATCTTTGCATACAATTAGAAAAAACATTGATGGAAAAATTAAGATCTCTCTCTCATATATATATATATATATATATATATATATATATATATATATATGATATAGAGGATATATAAAACTAGCTTTATATTGTGATACATATATACATACATATATATATACATATATATATATATATATAAAACCTGTATTATACAGATTAAGAAATTATGATGATGATAGTTAGCTTTAAACAAATCCTTCTGTGTCACAGAAAATATAAGAATTTTAAAAACATTATCTCATGAGATTGTCCCAAAACATTAGAAAGAACACAATATATGTTTAGCTTGGAAATTAGGTTCTATTCTTATGGTCATTTTAGAGTTGAAGAAAATGATACAGTAAGTGACTGAATTATTTTTCCAGGTCACAGAGCTAATAAGTATCCTTCTATGCATAGACTACTGTTTCAATTAATGAAAAGAATATTTAAATCACAAAATTTGTAATTTCACTGATGGATACAATCCATAAAGAGAGACAGCATACTGAAACTCTTTTAGAAATAAAAGACTTATTCCCCTCCCCAGTATTTTGGAGATATGTTGAACTATTTTAACACAAAAAATATTTAGTGAGAATGAGGAGCTAATCTTACTATATTGACTTTCTCTTATGTTTTTTCCTCAATGAAGACAAAATAATTTATTCAAAGTTAAAAAAAATGTGTATGATGTCTCAGCATTGATTTCTAGAAATTTATAAAGATGGAAAATAGTGAAGTTTGAAGATAATTTAGTTAGAAATGATATCATGAATTATACTCTTAGCTTTTCCATTATCATCCATGAACTTATTCTTCTATGCCTATCATTTCATTCCATGAAAAATGATGGTATTAGTTTAATTTCTTTTTTTTCTAAGTGGTGAATTCTTTTTTATTTTTTTAAATTTATAAAAGGCAGTGAGATTGAGTGACTTGCCCAAGGTCACACAATTAGGTAATTATTAAGTGTTTGAGGTCAGATATGAACTCAGATCCTCTTGACTCCAGGGCCAGTGTTATATCTATTGCTCCACCTTTCTGTCCCTAGTTTTATTTCTCTCTTTCTGTCCCTAGTTTTATTTCTCTCAATGGTAATGTCCAGTTTCATTACTTTTACATTCCATTAACACATTTCCCATTTTCTTTTTATAATACTGTATTTTTTTACAATTACTTATAAAAATTTTAGCACTTGTAAAAATTTTATTACTAAATTCCTTTTTTTTTCTCCTGGAGATAATAGACAACTTAAAAGTATACATGTGGAACCATATACAACATATTTTCATATTAGTCATATTGTGAAAGAAAGTAAATAAATTTGAAAAAATAAAATAGTAAGTTTCGATCAAATAACCTCAATCCTCATTTTGAAGGTAGATTTGGATCCAAAAAGTTTGGATTTATCACACAATTAATTATTATTGTAATTTGCTACTGAGTATCTAATCTGATCCACTACACTTTTTTAGGCAATACCAGATTGTTTTAAAGGATATGACATTATAATACATTTTGAGATTTGTTATTAAGCCATTTTACTCCATATTTTTTATTAATTCCTTCAATATTCTTGAGTTTTTATTGCTCCAAATGAATCATATCATTTTTTCTAGACTGACAAAATAATTTTTATTAGCTTGATTAACTTGGCACTGAATAAGTAAATTAATTTAGGTAGAATTGACATTTTTATTACATTGACTCAGTCTACAAATAAGCAAGTGATATTTTCCCAATTGTTTAGAACTGACTTTATATATGTGAAAAGTGTTTTGTAACTGTGTTAATATGTTTCCTGGGTTTGTCTTGGCAGAAAACTCCCTAGCATTTTATATTGTTTCCTGTTGTTATAATGGAATTTGTTGATATTAAATAGAAATAATGATTATTTAATTCATACTTATTTTATCTCCAGCAGCTCTATAATTACTTGAATTATTTAAAATTTTTAGCTGATTTTTCTAAAACTCTCTAAGTATATCATCACATCATCTACAAAAGTAATAGTTTTTTCTTTATTCCCTATTCTAATTCCTTCAATTATTTTTCTCTTTTGTTCTGACATTTTAGTACAATATTGAATAATGATGGTGATAATGAGCATCATTTGTTTTGCCTCTGATCTGACTGAGATTTCTAGCTTCTCCTCTTTAGAGATAATGCTTCCTGATTTTTAGATAGATCCTACTTATTTTAAGTTCCATTTATTCCTATATTACAAATGGGTCTCTTTTATTTTTCTTTTACTTTTGTTTGAGTGTTTTTGACTTCTC